>NC_042992.1:15087991-15100491 GCF_901001165.1 Salmo trutta
CCCCAACATGATTATTAGTAACATGACCAAGCCCACTCCCCCAACATGATTATTAGTAACATGACCAAGCCCACTCCCCCCAACATGATTATTAGTAACATGACCAAACCCACTTCCCTCCCAACATGATTATTAGTAACATGACCAAACCCACTCCCCTCCCAACATGATTATTAGTAACATGACCAAGCCCACTCCCCCCCAACATGATTATTAGTAACATGACCAAGCCCACTCTCCCCAACATGATTATTAGTAACATGACCAAGCCCACTCCCCTCCCAACATGATTATTAGTAACATGACCAAGCCCACTCCCCCCAACATGATTATTAGTAACATGACCAAGCCCACTCCCCCCCAACATGATTATTAGTAACATGACCAAACCCACTTCCCTCCCAACATGATTATTAGTAACATGACCAAAGCCCACTCCCCTCCCAACATGATTATTAGTAACATGACCAAGCCCACTCCCCCCCAACATGATTATTAGTAACATGACCAAGCCCACTCTCCCCAACATGATTATTAGTAACATGACCAAGCCCACTCCCCCCAACATGATGATTAGTAACATGACCAAGCCCACTCCCCCCAACATGATTATTAGTAACATGACCAAACCCACTCCCCTCCCAACACGATTATTAGTAACATGACCAAGCCCACTCCCCCCCAACATGATTATTAGTAACATGACCAAACCCACTCTCCCCAACATGATTATTAGTAACATGACCAAGCCCACTCCCCCCAACCATGATTATTAGTAACATGACCAAACCCACTCCCCCCAACATGATTATTAGTAACATGACCAAGCCCACTCCCCCCCACATGATTATTAGTAACATGAACCAAAGCCCACTCTCCCCCCAACATGATTATTAGTAACATGACCAAGCCCACTCTCCCCAACATGATTATTAGTAACATGACCAAGCCCACTCCCCCCCAACATGATTATTAGTAACATGACCAAGCCCACCCCCCCCCAACATGATTATTAGTAACATGACCAAGCCCACTCTCCCCAACATGATTATTAGTAACATGACCAAACCCACTCCCCCCAACATGATTATTAGTAACATGACCAAACCCACTCTCCCCAACATGATTATTAGTAACATGACCAAACCCACTCTCCCAACATGATTATTAGTAACATGACCAAACCCACTCCCCCCCCAACATGATTATTAGTAACATGACCAAGCCCACTCCCCTCCCAACATGATTATTAGTAACATGACCAAGCCCACTCCCCTCCCAACATGATTATTAGTAACATGACCAAGCCCACTCCCCTCCCAACATGATTATTAGTAACATGACCAAGCCCACTCCCCCCCAACATGATTATTAGTAACATGACCAAGCCCACTCCCCTCCCAATATGATTATTAGTAACATGACCAAGCCCACTCCCCCCCCAACATGATTATTAGTAACATGACCAAGCCCACTCTCCCCAACATGATTATTAGTAACATGACCAAGCCCACTCTCCCCAACATGATGATTAGTAACATGACCAAGCCCACTCTCCCCAACACACAGGCCTCTTCAGAGAGGAAGCTAACACACAGGCCTCATCAGAGAGGAAGTTAACACACAGGCCTCTTCAGAGAGGAAGCTAACACACAGGCCTCATCAGAGAGGAAGTTAACACACAGGCCTCATCAGAGACGAAGTTAACACACAGGCCTCATCAGAGAGGAAGTTAACACACAGGCCTCATCAGAGAGGACGTTAACACACAGGCCTCATCAGAGAGGACGTTAACACACAGGCCTCATCAGAGAGGAAGTTAACACACAGGCCTCATCAGAGAGGACGTTAACACACAGGCCTCATCAGAAAGTAAGTTAACACACAGGCCTCATCAGAAAGTAAGTTAACACACAGGCCTCATCAGAGACGAAGTTAACACACAGGCCTCATCAGAAAGTAAGTTAACATACAGAAGGTGCCTCTCTGAGTGGCGTGCATGCTCTTGACTCTGTCCTAACCTCTGACCTTGAGATCCAACAACCCCACCCTAAACTCAACCCCGCAATTACCCCGACTCCCCCCCCAGTGAAGGGGGCAAAAGAGGGGCTTACATCCACAAGCACCTGCCAGTCTTCCTGCGGCCTGCTCGATCCCTCCATTCACCCCCTCTGCCCACCGCCCTTCCCCTCCCTCCCTCCTTCCTCCAGACATGTGTTGGTAACCCCTCCCCCCATCCCATCACCCTGGAAACAGATGGTGAGAATGAGGCCCCAAACGCCCACTTGACACCCTACCAGACACCTGTGGCTGCGAACGCGCAAACACACACACTCTCTGCACCCTCACACACACCCGAATCCTCAGTGGGCTCGTTGTCATGTTGACCCCTGGGTCGGAGGTTAACTGGGTAGGGGTCGCAGTGACAATGGGCGCCCAGTTCACAGGAGGAAGTGATTCCATCCCGCCAGACGTGTCACGTCTCACACTCTCAACTCAACACCAGCGCCGTTTGTTTTCAGGGGTGAGTGAGTGTCTGTGTGTGTGTGTGTGTGTGTGTATGACACAGTTTGAGTATGCCCTGAGGCCTCCTAAAATTACTGGCTCAAGAGCCTTGTTGATATGAGAATATAGGCCTTCTGTCTATTATCACCATGCCCTTTCAGCTGCTCTGAACCTTCACAACTGGTTTTGTTTAGATCTAATAAATATATGATAAATGTGATTGCAAACACCAAAGTCTAGATATGATAAATGTGATAAATGTGATTACCAAGACCAAAGTCTAGATATGATAAATGTGATTACAAAGACCAAAGTCTAGATATGATAAATGTGATTCAAACACCAAAGTCTAGATATGATAAATGTGATTACAAAGACCAAAGACTAGATATATGATAAATGTGATATATGTGATTCAAAGACCAAAGTCTAGATTTGATGAACGTGATTACCAAGACCAAAGACTAGATTTGATGAACGTGATTACCAAGATCAAAGATATGATACATGTGATTACCTGGGGAATAATGGAAAATTCAAGAGAAGTTTATTATCTTTATCATCATCATCTTCGAGACAAAGCCGTATATGGCTTATAAACTCTGTGGAGTTAGCATGTACTAGATGTACGGATTGGACTGATAGTTCAACTCTAACCTGAAGTCACCATGCTTCCGTCCAAAGGCCCAATAGTCCGTTCAACTCTAACCTGAAGTCACCATGCTTCCTTCCAAAGGCCCAATAGTCCGTTCAACTCTAACCTGAAGTCACCATGCTTCCTTCCAAAGGCCCAATAGTCCGTTCAACTCTAACCTGAAGTCACCATGCTTCCTTCCAAAGGCCCAATAGTCCGTTCAACTCTAACCTGAAGTCACCATGCTTCCTTCGAAAGGCCCAATAGTCCATTCAACTCTAACCTGAAGTCACCATGCTTCTTTTCATAGGCCCAATAGTCCATCCTCCACCATATCCTCTCTACAGAGTGTGTCTCAAATGGTACACTATTCCTTATAGTGTACTACTTCTGACCAGGATATAGGGAATAGGATGCTATTTGAGACGCAGCCACAGTGTGTCAAACGGTGGGTGTAGCTGGTGCATGGAAGTCAGGCGTAGGAGAGCAGAGATGAGTGGACAAAGCACTTTACTTAGGAACTCATTTGAACAGAACACAACCGCGTCACAAAAACAAATGCCCAAAGAACAAGTGAGGCAGCACAAAGTACAAAAACCAAGTACAAAGTACCGGCTGCCACAAAGCACGGGTATAAAACAAAACCCGGCGCAAACCAGCCAGAAGCGTGCCAACCTTGACAATAAACAATACACCACACAGACATGGAGGAAACAGAGGGCTAAATACACATAGTAATTATGAGAAGATGTACCAGGTGTGCAGGAAAACAAGACAAAACAAATGGAAAATTAAAGGTGGAGCGGCGATGGCTAGAAGACCGGCGACGACGACCGCCGAAAGCCGCCCGAACAAGGAGAAGGACCGACTTCAGCGGAAGTCATGACACAGTGATTGGCTCCCAAGAGAAAATACTTCAGTGTGAGAATGAAGGATGAGGATGGACCACTGATGTAATGGTCGGTCCAACAGCGTGGTTTCCAGCTGAATGGAAGTGTTGCTCTGAGTCAGACAGCATCTAACCAGCAGGGACCAGAGCGGAGAGGCCAGGGAGACAGGCCTAGACAGGCAGCCAGCCAGGCAATCAGTCAGCCAGCCAAGCAGTCAGTCAGCCAAGCCAACCAGTCAGTCAGCCAGCCAAGCAGTCAGTCAGCCAAGCCAACGAGTCAGTCCGCCACTGTATCACAGAGGACAGCCAGGACAGACCGCCACCAACCGACCAACTCACAGGCGGCTCCTCTCTCTCTCTCAATCTCTCTCTCTCTTCCTCTCTCTCCCTGTCATCCATTTCCCCCCTGAGTTTGGTGGAGAGGGGGATGCTTCTCTTTGGTGTCCCACCACCACAGCACCCTCAATGAGAGGGAGGGAGACAGGACTGGGGGTTGTCCCTTTGGGGTTAGGATGAAGAATGGAGAGGAACAGAGAGAGGGACAGAGAGCGAGATAGCGAGAGAGACAGAGAGCGAGAGAGACAGAGACTGCGTGGCCAACATCGCTGGGGTCTGCTGTGAGGAGAGGAAAGGGAGTCGCTCCCAACCTAAACCCATGCGCAACCTGACCTTAGATGACCAGGACCGTGGTCAGAATGTGTGGTGATGGGAGTACCGTGCAGAGCTGTGCGTCCATAACGTTGAGCGGTCCGACTGACAACAGTTGACCACAGAGACTGGAGCAAGCTTCAGTGATTCATAGCCATGTGACATGAGGCTTTGGGTTGGTTACTTAACGACTGAATACATCATCCCATATGAAGGTACGGTACTGGAGATACTATGGTCAAAGGTCAAGGAAGAAGCAACCAAATATAACTACATTTCAATGTAGATTCTCCAAAGCCTTCAAAGATTGTCTCTCCCGCTCTCTCTCTCTCTCTCTCTCTCCCGCTCTCTCTCTTTCTCCCGCTCTCTCTCTCTCTCTCTCTCTCTCTCTCCAGCTTCTCTCTCTCTTCTTATCTCTCCCTCTCTCTCTTCTCTCTATCTTCTCTCGCTCTCTCTCTCTTCGTCTCTCTCACATCTCTCCGCTCTCTCTCTCTCTCTACGCTCTCTCTCTTCTCTCTCCGCGCTTCCATCCTCTCTCTCTCTCGCTCTCTCCCTCCTCTCTCTTCTCTCTCCTCCCGCTCCTCTCTCTCTCTCTCTCTCTCTCTCTCTCTCTCTCTCTCTCCCGCTCTCTCTCTCTCTCTCTCTCTCTCTCCCGCTCTCTCTCTCTCTCTCCCGCTCTCTCTCTCTCTTCTCCGCTCTCTCTCTCTCTCTCTCCTCCCGCTCTCTCTCTCTCTCTCTCTCTCTCTCTCTCTCTCTCTCCCGCCTCTCTCTCTCTCCTCTCTCCTCTCTCTCTCTCTCTCTCTCTCCCTCTCTCTCTCTCTCTCTCTCTCTCCCTCTCTCTCTCTCAAACCAGTCATGGAATGTTTTCCTGTTCCACCTGGTGCTTAATACTGCTCTGCACCTCGGGAACACACATTAACCAGGATCCACCAAGCCACTGGTACCTGGGTGGTGAGGAAACTCGGATTCCTTCCTCACGCTGGCCCAGTCAATTCAGCCCAGCCCAGCGGCACATAGACAAACAGGAATCTCCATAGACGCCTATAAGCGGTTAGAACACTCAGCTCAACTCTGACAGAGAAGGGGTCCTACTGAGTCTTAAGACATAGACACGCCACTCTCTCCCCCCCCAGCCGTGGAGTATTTACTATTTAGATTAGCATGCGCGCTACAGGCTAATTACCAGCTTAATCATATGCTGGGGAGTGAAAAGGCCTGAGCCAGCCGGTCAGAAGCATTGTTTGTCATTATTTGGATACCTCTACACTGAATTATCTCAGATGAACTGAAATTGGCCAATCCATTATGAAGGCAGAGAAAATAAACAGTAATTCAATGGCACTATAAGGATCTTAGGAGCGGGACTCTCTGTGGAGAGGTTAGTGTGTTACACTGTGATTGGCTGGACGGTTAAGATTTAGCCACCACATGTGGAGAGCATTACTATAAAGATACTAAGGAAAGTCAGAGACAGCTACCACAGTAGTTAGATACCACCCATGTCGTGCTGTAGTGAGAGATACAGCTACCACAGTAGTTAGATGCCACCCATGGTGTGCTGTAGTGAGAGATACAGCTACCACAGTAGTTAGATACCACCCATGTCGTGCTGTAGTGAGAGATACAGCTACCACAGTAGTTAGATACCACCCATGTCGTGCTGTAGTGAGAGATACAGCGACCACAGTAGTTAGATACAGCCCGTGTCGTGCTGTAGTGAGAGATACAGCTACCACAGTAGCTAGATACGGCCCATGTCGTGCTGTAGAGAGAGATACAGCTACCACAGTAGTTAGATACAGCCCATGTTGTGCTGTAGTGAGAGATACAGCTACCACAGTAGTTAGATACCACCCATGTTGTGCTGTAGTGAGTGATACAGCTAACACAGTAGTTAGATACAGCCCATGTTGTGCTGTAGTGAGAGATACAGCTACCACAGTAGTTAGATACAGCCCATGTTGTGCTGTAGTGAGAGATACAGCTACCACAGTAGTTAGATACCACCCATGGTGTGCTGTAGTGAGAGATACAGCTACCACAGTAGTTAGATACCACCCATGTCGTGCTGTAGTGAGAGATACAGCTACCACAGTAGTTAGATACGGCCCATGTTGTGCTGTAGTGAGAGATACAGCTACCACAGTAGTTAGATACAGCCCATGTCGTGCTGTAGTGAGAGATACAGCTACCACAGTAGTTAGATTTCACCCATGTCGTGCTGTAGTGAGAGATACAGCTACCACAGTAGTTAGATACCACCCATGTTGTGCTGTAGTGAGAGATACAGCTACCACAGTAGTTAGATACAGCCCATGTTGTGCTGTAGTGAGAGATACAGCTACCACAGTAGTTAGATACAGCCCATGTTGTGCTGTAGTGAGAGATACAGCTACCACAGTAGTTAGATACCACCCATGGTGTGCTGTAGTGAGAGATACAGCTACCACAGTAGTTAGATACGGCCCATGTTGTGCTGTAGTGAGAGATACAGCTACCACAGTAGTTAGATACGGCCCATGTCGTGCTGTAGTGAGAGATACAGCTACCACAGTAGTTAGATACCACCCATGTTGTGCTGTAGGGAGAGATACAGCTACCACAGTAGTTAGATACCACCCATGTCGTGCTGTAGTGAGAGATACAGCTACCACAGTAGTTAGATACAGCCCATGTTGTGCTGTAGTGAGAGATACAGCTACCACAGTAGTTAGATACGGCCCATGTTGTGCTGTAGTGAGAGATACAGCTACCACAGTAGTTAGATACGGCCCATGTCGTGCTGTAGTGAGAGATACAGCTACCACAGTAGTTAGATACCACCCATGTTGTGCTGTAGTGAGAGATACAGCTACCACAGTAGTTAGATACAGCCCATGTTGTGCTGTAGTGAGAGATACAGCTACCACAGTAGTTAGATACGGCCCATGTTGTGCTGTAGTGAGAGATACAGCTACCACAGTAGTTAGATACAGCCCATGTTGTGCTGTAGGGAGAGATACAGCTACCACAGTAGTTAGATACAGCCCATGTTGTGCTGTAGTGAGAGATACAGCTACCACAGTAGTTAGATACGGCCCATGTTGTGCTGTAGTGAGAGATACAGCTACCACAGTAGTTAGATACGGCCCATGTTGTGCTGTAGGGAGAGATACAGCTACCACAGTAGTTAGATACAGCCCATGTCGTGCTGGAGTGAGAGATACAGCTACCACAGTGCATAACCATACCACTGGGTGTCACAGCATTAGATGTTTTAGGATTCGTCCCAAATGGCACCCTATTCCCTGTGGAGTACACTACTTTTGATCAGGACCCATAAGGCTCAAGTCAAAAGTAGTGCACTACATAGGGAATAGGGTGCCATTTGGGAAAGCCTAAGAATATATTCCAACTGGTAACTATAAGAGATCAAAGATCCCCTTTTATTCTGAATCCCCAGTAAGTGTTGGCATGATGTTGAAATGTGCTAGCTCACGCTCATCACTGGGGAGATGAAGGCTGGGGTGGGTTGGCCTGCCTGCCTGTCTGTGTGACTTGGAGAGGCTCCAGTGCTGTGTTAGAGAGTTAGGTTGTTAGAGGCCGTGCCAGCGCCTGTACTGCCACTGACAGAGGAGTGTTGACACCTAGCGCATCCTGTGACACACAGAGACATAAGGGCACACACACGCAACAGACCTGGGTTCAAATACTATTTCAAATATCTCAATTACTTTCATATATTTTATTTGAAAAGACAAGCAGTTTAATACACTCCCATGCATTTAACCCAGGTATTTGAAAAAAACTCTCAAATACTCAAATAAGAGTACATGTTTTGAAAATACTCAAATACATAGAAAAAGTATCTGAAACACCAGATACTGAAACACACATGTATTTGCACCCAGGTCTGATTCTCACACACACACACACACACACACACACACACACACACACACACACACACACACACACACACACACACACACACATAACGTAACACACAAACACACACATAAAATAACACACACACACACATAAAATAACACACACACACAAACACACACATAAAGTAGCACACACATAAAGTAACACACACACACATAAAGTAACAAACACACACATAAAGTAACACACACACACATATAAAGTAACACACACACACATAGAGAAACACACATAGGTAACACACACACACATAGAGAAACACACATAGGTAACACACACACACATAAAGTAACACAAACACATAAAGTAACACACACACACACACACATAAAGTAACACACACACACATAGAGAAACACACATAGGTAACACACACACATGAAGTAACACACACACACACACATAAAGTAACACACATACACACACATAAAGTAACACACACACACATAGAGAAACACACATAGGTAACACACACACACATGAAGTAACACACACAGGACAGGCGTTAGACAGCAGTAGGATGACACCAGGCTCTTTCATCCACTGGTTTATTGGGCCAAGCTGCTGGGGCCCTAGAGATTATTACACTATCATACTGAGTCACACACACACACACACACGCAGACGCACACACACACACACACAGACGCACACACACACACGCACACACACGGACACACACACACACATAAACACACACACACATACACGCACACACATGCACACACACACACACCACACACACACACACACACACACACACACACACACACACACACACACACACACACACACACACACACACACACGTCATCTCTGACAAGAGAGGACTTTTGCAAAAAGTTGGGAATGACATGTAAGAGAGTGGGGGAGGAAGGGAGGAGAGTAGGATAGGAGGAGAGGAGAGGAGGAGGAGAGGAGAAGAGGAGGAAAGGAGGAGAGGAGGAGGTAAGAGGCACTTTCAAGGGGCAAGAGTTGCAGCATCCCACGCACTGGGAATAACCCTTTAAATGAGAGCGAACACACACACACACACACACACACACACACACACACACACACACACACACACACACACACACACACACACACACACACACAGTAAAGAGGGGGGTTCTCCTCAGAAGTTGGGTGTTGAGCAGCCTGTAGACCACAACACAGACTGCACTGATGAGTAGGAGGAGGTGACGAGCACTTGAAAGACTCCTCTAATGTGGCCCTGGCACGACACCCCTTGTTCTGTCCTGTTCTGCTCTGTTCTGTTATTTTCATGTTCTGCTCTGCTCTGTTTTGCTCTGTTCTGCTCTGTTATTTTCCTGTTCTGTTCTGTTCTGTTTTGCTCTGTTCTGACTGAGACAGACGCCTGCCTGATATCACACTATCCTCATACTGCCTGATATCACACTATCCTCATACTGCCTGATATCACACTATCCTCATACTGCCTGATATCACACTATCCTCATACTGCCTGATATCACACTATCCTCATACTGCCTGATATCACACTATCCTCATACTGCCTGATATCACACTATCCTCAAACTGCCTGATATCACACTATCCTCATACTGCCTGATATCACACTATCCTCAAACTGCCTGATATCACACTGTCCTCATACTGCCTGATATCACACTATCCTCATACTGCCTGATATCACACTATCCTCATACTGCCTGATATCACACTATCCTCATACTGCCTGATAACACACTATCCTCATACTGCCTGATAACACACTGTCCTCATACTGCCTGATATCACACTATCCTCATACTGCCTGATATCACACTATCCTCAAACTGCCTGATATTGGTCTTCCCTGTGGCTCAGTTGGTAGAGCATGGTGTGTGCAATGCCAAGGTTGTGGGTTCGATTCCCACGGGGGGCCAGTACAAAAAAAATAAATGCATGAAATGAAATGTATGCACTCACTACTGTAAATCACTCTGGATAAGAGTGTCTGCTAAATGACTAAAATGTAAAAAAATGATATCACACTGTCCTCATACTGCCTGATATCCCACTATCCTCATACTGCCTGATATCACACTATCCTCATACTGCCTGATCTCATACTGCCTGATATCACACTATCCTCAAACTGCCTGATATCACACTATCCTCATACTGCCTGATATCACACTATCCTCAAACTGCCTGATATCACACTATCCTCATACTGCCTGATATCACACTATCCTCAAACTGCCTGATATCACACTGTCCTCATACTGCCTGATATCACACTATCCTCAAACTGCCTGATATCACACTGTCCTCATACTGCCTGATATCACACTGTCCTCATACTGCCTGATATCACACTGTCCTCATACTGCCTGATATCACACTGTCCTCATACTGCCTGATATCACACTATCCTCATACTGCCTGATATTAAATGGCACCCTAATCCCTATCTGCTCTACTTTTGACCACAGCCCATAGCACTATATAGAGAATAGGGTGCCATTTGGGACGCAGCTCTGACATTACATCACATTCAACTGTCAAATATTACAAATGATCTCACCTGGGGCCTGTTACAGTAGGGGAACTACAACACCCAATTCTACAACACCCAATTTCACAACAACCAATGTGAACTCCGTGGGTGGAGTAAACGAGCTCTGAAGAGAGATAGAGAGCGTCAGTTATCAACAATACCTTTTTTACCTGTTAGTGGACACAATAGGCCTACCATTTCCAGTAAATTCTGAAATGTATATTTTTGCTTTTGCTCTGTTTAGTACTCCTACAAACTCCTACAATGTAATCCTACACATGACACAGGAATCTCACAACATGTTTGAGTGTGTGTGTGTGTCTGTGTGGTCTTGTTCTTCTGTCCCCAAAAGTCCCCACAAGGATAGTAAAACAAGGACATTTCTCCCATTTCCCACATCCCCATGAGGAGACAAGGGAGTGAAGGCTATTTCAATCTTAGGGGTTAGAATTAGGGTTAACTTTAGGGATTAGGGAAAATAGGATTTTTAATTGAAATTAATTTTCGGTCCCCACGAGGATAGAAGAACATAAGGTGTGTGTGTGTGTGTGTGTGTGTGTGTGTGCGTGTGTTTGTGTGTGTATACACTCTGAGGAGCACCATCATCATACATAAAAGGCAAGCTGTGAAGTAAACTATACACTACCTGCTCTTTCTGTAAATCCTTCCTTATCACACAATGGGTGGGTGGTTAACTTGTTAAAAATCACTGTTCTACTGCTCTGTGGCATCTACCTCTGTGAAAGACCATTCCTCTGACTGTGTAATGGAAAAACACTCAGGGATTCTGTTGTCCAGCCTCCATGGGTTGCATTTGTCATCATTATGACACCCAGTTCCCTATATAGTGCACTACTTTTGACCAGAGCCCTTTGGGCCGTGGTCAAAAGTAGTGCACTATTGCAACCCATGGAAGCCGGACAACAGAAGTAGTGGACTATGTAGGGAATAGGCTGCCATTTGGGACATACTCATGGACCGATCGATCGCCTGTCCCGTTTATACCAATCTGCAAAGGAGCGGTGCTATGTGTGAGTCTGTGGCTGGCTCTGCTGAGGAAACCTGCCTTCTCCCGTGAGATGTAACTCTCTATCTGGGGTCTGGAAATATTCAGTGAGAAGGAGATAAAGCGAGCAAAGATCCACTTTGACCACAGATAACATTCTCGGCCCAGCTGGTAACGTTTCAGGAAATTCTTGCCAGAATTTCTCTTGTCAGATTGGACAGAGCTTCTAAACAAAGTGAAGAGACATGCTGTTTGAATGCTGTCAAAGTCTTTCAATAATTATTATTCATCATGTTTACAATATCGTAATCATTTTCAATAGTGATGTAAATAAATAAAACATTTAAAATTACAGACGTTGATTTTAATTAATACA
>NC_042992.1:15105491-15213762 GCF_901001165.1 Salmo trutta
GACTAGCGGGGATCTGACTGGGAGGGGATCTGACTGGGAGGGATCTGACTGGGAGGGATCTGACTAGCGGGGATCTGACTAGCGGGGATCTGACTAGCGGGGATCTGACTAGCGGGGATCTGACTGGGAGGGATCTGACTAGCGGGTATCTGACTGGGAGAGATCTGACTGGGAGGGATCTGACTGGGATCTGACTAGCGGGGATCTGACTAGCGGGGATCTGACTGGGAGAGATCTGACTGGGCGGGATCTGACTAGCGGGGATCTGACTAGCGGGGATCTGACTAGCGGGGATCTGACTAGCAGGGATCTGACTAGCAGGGATCTGACTGGGAGGGGATCTGACTGGGAGGGATCTGACTGTGAGGGATCTGACTGGGAGGGATCTGACTGGGAGGGATCTGACTAGGAGGGATCTGACTAGGAGGGATCTGACTAGCAGGGATCTGACTAGCAGGGATCTGACTGGGAGGGATCTGACTGGGAGGGGTCTGACTGGGGAGGGATCTGACTGGGAGGGATCTGACTGGGAGGGATCTGACTAGCGGGCATCTGACTGGGAGGGGTCTGAAAGGGAGGGATCTGACTGGGAGGGATCTGACTGGGAGGGATCTGATTGGGAGGGATCTGACTGGGAGGGATCTGACTGGGAGGGATCTGACTGGGAGGGGTCTGACTGGGAGGGATCTGACTGGGAGGGATCTGACTGGGAGGGATCTGAAAGGGAGGGATCTGACTGGGAGGGATCTGACTAGCGGGATCTGACTAGTGGGCATCTGACTGGGAGGGATCTGACTGGGAGGGATCTGACTGGGAGGGATCTGAAAGGGAGGGATCTGACTAGCGGGATCTGACTAGTGGGCATCTGACTGGGAGGGATCTGACTGGGAGGGATCTGACTGGGAGGGATCTGACTGGGAGGGGATCTGACTGGGAGGGATCTGACTGGAGGGATCTGACTAGGAGGGATCTGACTGGAGGGATCTGACTAGGAGGGATCTGACTGGGGGGATCTGACTGGGAGGGATCTGACTAGGAGGGATCTGACTGGAGGGATCTGACTAGCAGGGATCTGACTGGGGGGATCTGACTGGGAGGGATCTGACTAGCGGGGATCTGACTGGGAGGGATCTGACTAGCAGGAATCTGACTGGGAGGGATCTGACTGGGAGGGATCTGACTAGGAGGGATCTGACTGGGAGGGATCTGACTAGGAGGGATCTGACTGGGGGGATCTGACTGGGAGGGATCTGACTAGCGGGGATCTGACTGGGAGGGATCTGACTAGCAGGGATTTGACTAGCGGGGATCTGACTATGAGGGATCTGACTAGCGGGGATCTGACTGGGAGGGATCTGACTAGCAGGGATCTGACTGGGAGGGATCTGACTAGCGGGGATCTGACTAGCGGGGATCTGACTAGCAGGAATCTGACTAGCGAGGATCTGACTAGCGGGGATCTGACTAGCGGGGATCTGACTAGCGGGGATCTGACTAGCGGGGATCTGACTAGCGGGGATCTGACTAGCAGGGATCTGACTAGCAGGGATCTGACTAGCAGGGATCTGACTGGGAGAGATCTGACTGGGAGGGATCTGACTAGCGGGGATCTGACTAGCGGGGATCTGACTAGCAGGGATCTGACTAGCAGGGATCTGACTGGGAGAGATCTGACTGGGAGGGATCTGACTGGGAGGGATCTGACTAGCGGAGATCTGACTAGCGGGGATCTGACTAGCGGGGATCTGACTGGGCGGGGATCTGACTGGGAGGGATCTGACTAGGAGGCGTCTGACTGGGGGGATCTGACTGGGAGGGATCTGACTAGCGGGGATCTGACTGGGAGGGATCTGACTGGGAGGGATCTGACTGGGAGGGATCTGACTGGAAGGGATCTGACTGGGAGGGATCTGACTGGGAGGGATCTGACTGGGAGGGATCTGACTGGGAGGGGATCTGACTGGGAGGGATCTGACTGGGAGGGATCTGACTGGGAGGGATCTGACTGGGAGGGATCTGACTGGGAGGGGATCTGACTGGGAGGGATCTGACTGGGAGGGGTCTGACTGGGAGGGATCTGACTGGGAGGGATCTGACTGGGAGGGATCTGACTGGGAGGGATCTGACTGACTGGGAGGGATCTGACTGACTGGGAGGGATCTGACTGGGATCAGTCTGACTGGGAGGGATCTGACTGGGAGGGATCTGACTGGGAGGGATCTGACTGACTGGGAGGGATCTGACTGGGAGGGGTCTGACTGGGATCAGTCTGACTGGGAGGGATCTGACTGGGAGGGATCTGACTGGGAGGGATCTGACTGACTGGGAGGGATCTGACTGGGAGGGATCTGACTGGGAGGGATCTGACTTGGAGGGATCTGACTGACTGGGAGGGATCTGACTGACTGGGAGGGGATCTGACTGGGAGGGATCTGACTGGGAGGGATCTGACTGGGAGGGATCTGATTGGGAGGGATCTGACTGGGAGGGATCTGACTGGGAGGGATCTGACTGGGAGGGATCTGACTGGGAGGGAGGGATCTGACTGGGAGGGAGGGATCTGACTGGGAGGGGTCTGACTGGGAGGGGTCTGACTGGGAGGGGTCTGACTGGGAGGGGTCCGACTGGGAGGGGTCTGACAGAGAGGGAGGGATCTGACTGGGACGGATCTGACTGGGAGGGGTCTGACTGGGAGGGGTCTGACTGGGAGGGGTCTGACTGAGAGGGAGGGATCTGACTGGGAGGGATCTGACTGGGAGGGGTCTGACTGGGAGGGGTCTGACTGAGAGGGAGGGATCTGACTGGGAGGGATCTGACTGGGAGGGATCTGACTGGGAAGGATCTGACTGAGAGCGGTCTGACTGAGAGCGGTCTGACTGAGAACGGTCTGACTGGGAGGGATCTAACTGGGAGGGATCTGATTGGGAGGGATCTGACTGGGAGGGATCTGACTGGGAGGGATCTCACTGGGAGGGATCTGATTGGGAGGGATCTGACTGGGAGGGATCTGACTGGGAGGGATCTGACGGAGGGATCTGACTGGGAGGGATCTGACTGGGAGGGAGGGGTAAAAAAAGAAAGAGTAAATGAAACAGAATCTTAAATGGACCTTTGTTTCTCTCTTCCCCCCCCCTCACCCTCCTCCATCCCTTCATCTCTCCACCCCCTCAAACACAACTCTATGAGAGCGTCCTCAACCCTGCGACCGCTCTCCCTAGGATTCTATTGCTAACCTTTGCCTCGAGAACAACGACACCTTCAGGTTTTCCCTCGCATGAGAGAGCTGGAATAACATGGCTGGCCCGAACGCTTCCATATGTGCTCCTGCCACGCAATGCCCAGCCCTTCCCCTTTCAAGGCAAAAGCCCCTTTCCCTCTCTCTTCCAGGCAGTGAGATTAGCTGACGGGGGCAATAGGAGTTCTAGGGGGGTAGACACACAGACACACATCCACACACACACTGCTGTAGGCCTCTGGGATACAGGGGGGCGAAAGGGAGGACAGCCATTACACAGACCTCCATCAGAGACAGTGACCCCGGGGTCAATAATAACCTCTGTGACACACTGGCTGAACTGAGCTGTATAGACTCACAGAACTTTTACAGACAATAGAGAACATTTACCGCCACGCCCCTTTCTCTCTCCGACTGGCTGACTGACCGGCTGGCTGACTGACCGACTGGCTGACTGACTGACTGCCTGGCTGACTGGCTGACCGACTGGCTGACTGACCGGCTGGCTGGCTGACTGACAGGCTGACTGACCGACAGACTGGCTGACTGATCGACTGGATGACCGACTGACTGGCTGGCTGACCAGCTGGCTGACTGATTGGCGGTCTGGCTGACTGACAGACAAAGTGGATACAGAGTTGTTGTGTCCTTGCATCCGTCTTATACAAACATTTGTTTTGGTCATCTTTGCTTTGTTAGTGTCACTGTCGGCCCTTCTGAAAGAAGGAAATAAACTGCTCTCACTGGAAATAAGCCTTAATATAGTTCATTCATTTCAAGCACCACAGGACAAGAGCGAATATCCTTACTAGCATAGTGATGATGTAAATAATGAATAAACATTACCGTAAGCAGTAGTGTGAGTACTGCGGTGTGAATATTTTTCAAGATTAAAAACCCATCAACAATATTTCAGATAGTTGGTGGTTACAAAACAAAACGTTGATTCAATCAACATGTTGGATGTAAAAACTTCACCATTTTCTCTTTGCCCTTTGTTTTTTTACTGGGTAATGAAATGCTGCAGCAGATTGTCCAGTAATACTTTCACATTAGCAGTTACAACTGGGTTTTCTTGCAGTTAGCAGCCGACACAAGAGAAAAGCACAACTGTAGAAGAACAACAACCAGCAAGTGAATCACTCCCTTCTACACACAGTACACACACACACACACACACACACACAGTACACACACACACACACACACACACACACACACACACACACACACACACACACACAGCACATGAACACACACACACACACAGTACACACACACACACACACACACACACACACAGTACACACACACACACACACACAGTACACACACACACACACACAGTACACACACACACACACACACACACACACAGTACACACACACACACACAGCACACACACACAGCACACACACACACACACACACACACACAGCACACACACACACACACACACACACACACAGTACACACACACACACACAGTACACACACACACACAGCACACACACACACACACACACACACAGTACACACACACACACACACAGTACACACACACACACAGCACACACACACACACACACAGTACACACACACACACACAGCACATGAACACACGCTCACATGCACACAGTCAAACATGCACACAAGCAAACACACACAGACACACAAACACACAATACAGTCCCTAGGAGCTAATAGTCAGGAAAGCCTAAAGAAAGAAACACACACTGTGTACACACACACACACACACACTTCTTGAGGCACATTTGAATTGTGGCTCAGTGCTCACAATTACTGCTCTAATATCATAACTGTTACAAACAAGTCTCCCAGCAGCCCTGGACCAAACAACTCCTCCCACAACTGCTCCAGCAACCTCCCTTTCTCTCTCCCTTTCTCTCTCACTCTCTCTCTCACTCTCTCTCTCACTCTCTCACTCTTTCTCTTATTCACTGCCTCTCTCTTTCCCTTTCTCTCTCACTCTCTCTCTCTCTCCCTTTCTCTCTCTCTCTCTCTCCCTTTCTCTCTCTCTCTCTCTCTCTCTCTCTCTCTCTCCCCCTTTCTCTCTCACTCTCTCTCTCACTCTCTCCCTTTCTCTCTCACTCTCTCACTCTTTCTCTTATTCACTGCCTCTCTCTTTCCCTTTCCCTCTCTCTCCCTCTCCCATTCTCTGTCTCTTTCCACTACAACTCATTGCTAGCCTTGTAAGGCTCCATTGAACGAAACCGATGCCAGGGGTTTGGACTGGGCTGGGCCCTTACTGAGCCTATGCCAAACGGATCTTGGTCCAACCCTATCGGACACACACACACGCGCGCCGCGCACGTAACAGTATAGCTTCCGTCCCTCTCCTCTTCCCTACCTGGGCTTGAACCAGGGACCCTCTGCACACATCAACAACTGCCTCCCACGAAGCATCGTTACCCATCGCTCCACAAAAGCCACGGCTCTTGCAGAGCAAGGGGAACAACTACTTCAAAGTCTCAGAGCGAGTGACGTCACCGATTGTAACGCTATTAGCGCACACCCCGCTAACAAGCTAGCCATTTCACATCGGTTACAAACACACACACAAAACACACACACACACACGCACAGACACAGCCATTCAGTCCTGACGGGTTCCTTTTTAATACTTGTAAAAGTGATACTTATCTCCCTGATGGAAATCAGTAGAGGGTAAATAGCGGATGGGGTGCTGTGTCAACGCTCTGGCCTTCCCACGCTAACTTCCTGGTTTTGTTGGTTTGGCTGGGCTCAGGGTGAAAGAGAGGGGCACTAACCTCAGAGAGACGGGGACAGATATCTGGTCCTGTGTCTCAAAGCAGGAGGGCTGATATAGGATCAGATCTTGCCTGTTCTGATAATATTATCATCTAAAAGGCAAAACTGATCTCTTTGTGAATATAGGCCCTGCTGCAGTACTGGAACTATGTGGGGACTTCTCCGCATACGCCTTAGCCTTCCCATCACTAGACTTATAGCCCTTTACCACAGATCTAGGATCAGATTACCATACCTTTAATAGTACTCTTAACTATCGGTGGAAGGAAATGCTATCGGACCTTGTAACAGTGGTTAGTTGCAACTTCAGACTATTCCACTGACACAGTAACACAACACACTCCGTAGTCATACAGACAGACCACAAGCCTGCTCTTTCATAGACATCATGAGGCCAATCAGGACCTGGAGCCATCTTTATGAAGCTACAATGACTGGGCCTTGATCTGATTGTGACACAATGCACACTAAGGACAATCAGATCCTCTGACCACTCAATGGGAATCACTGGGACAAGGGATCTGCACCAAGCTCACACCACACATAGTCACTATGGAAAAAGCACTTTCGGAAATGAAAAGCTTCATTGCATTAACTTAAATAAGAGTCACACACACTACTACTACTACTACTACCAGACGACCAGAACAAGAGCTCTGGGAAATATGGGAGGTCAAGAGTCCAACAGACGTTGTCAAATTATGTGAGAATCCCTGAGTCATCCATCAACAGTTAAAGTGATTAGGAGACAAGAGTTTCAGTTCCTGTCACACACACAGACCTTCTCCATTTTGAATATCGTCATGGCCTTACAAACGCTTCATGATTCAAATTCAGACCATCTTTGCTGCCACATTGCTGGACAATTCAATAACTTCACAGACCTTCAGCTCTACCAATAGAGAAAGAAATTGAGCAAGATATATTTTCTGCTCTCTTCTGCAATTCAGGGTCGTTACTAGTGCCCCTCCATATGAAATGGTATAAAATAATACATTGAAATTTAAATTAAAAACACATAAATCAGATGTTTTATTGGTGAAACCATTTGGCCCACTGCTGCTCAGCAGCCAGGCCTCATTGATAACAATAAAACTCTATGTCAAAAGGTCAGTTACACTACAGTCGCCATGACAACCACTCACAGTCGGAACCCCAACATGGGCCAATCGCATCATTTAAACCTGACGCACCCCAACAGTGTACAGCAGCAAATCTAATGGGCTCTGGTCAAAAGTAGTGCACTATGTAGGGCATAGGGTGTCATTTGGGATGTAGCCCAAGACACTCCATAGTGAATTAGCTTGGCCGATAGGACACACCCACCCCAATTAAACAGCCTAATTACCCCTTTATTCCCCCAGCAGATCAACAGCTGTGTTTCTCCCTCTCTTTCACTCTCCTTGTCTCTCTCTTTCTCTCTCTTTTTCACAGAAATGACAGTTTTAACAGAGGAGAGAGACAGGGAAATTAGGCTTTAGGCTGATCTGTTAGGCCTGCCGACCGGAATCATAAGGTCTTGCTAAGGCCCTGAGGGCAGAGAGATGGAGAGAGAGAGAGAGAGAGAGAGAGAGAGAGAGAGAGAGATTGAGAGAGAGAGCGAGAGAGAGAGAGAGAGCGAGAGCGAGAGAGAGAGAGAGAGATTGAGAGAGATAGAGATAGAAAGAGAGAGAAGACAGGCTATGTGCACACTGCCCACAAAATGAGGGAGAAATTGAGCTGCACTTCCTAACCTCTGTATGACCATACTAGAGACACATATTTCCTTCAGATTACACAGACCCACAAATAATAAAAAACAAACCCAATTTTGATAAACTCCCATATCTATTGGGTGAAATACCACAATGTGCCATCACAGCAGCAATATTTGTGACCTATTGCCACAATAATTTATATTTATTTATTTTTATTTAACCTTTATTTAACTAGGCAAGTCAGTTAATAACTAATTATTATTTACAATGACGGCCTACCAAAAGGCAAAAGGCCTCCTGCAGGGACGGGGGCCTGGGATTAAAAATACAAAATAAATACAATATAAATACAGGACAAAACACACATCACAACAAGAGAGACAACATAACACTACATAAAGAGAGACCTAAGACAACAACATAACAAGGCAGCAACACATGACAACACAGTATGGTAGAAACACAACATAACAACAACATGGTAGCAACACAACATGGTAGCAGCACAAAACATGGTACAAACATTATTGGGCACAGTCAACAGCACAAAGGGCAAGAAGGTAGAGACAACAATACATCACACAAAGCAGCCACAACTGTCAGTAAGTGTCCATGATTGAGTCTTTGAATGAAGAGATGGAGATAAAACTGTCCAGTTTGAGTGTTTGTTACAGCTCGTTCCAGTCGCTAGCTGCAGCGAACTGAAAAGAGGAGCGACCCAGGGATGTGTGTGCTTTGGGGACCTTTAACAGAATGTGACTGGCAGAACGGGTGTTGTATGTGGAGGATGAGGGCTGCAGTAGATATCTCAGATAGGGGGGAGTGAGGACTAAGAGGGTTTTTACCCGGAGGAGAGACCCAGGGATGTGTGTGCTTTGGGGACCTTTAACAGAATGTGACTGGCAGAACGGGTGTTGTATGTGGAGGATGAGGGCTGCAGTAGATATGTGGAGGATGAGGGCTGCAGTAGATATCTCAGATAGGGGGGAGTGAACAGGTGTTGTATGTGGAGGATGAGGACTGCAGTAGATATCTCTGATAGGGGGGAGTGAACAGGTGTTGTATGTGGAGGATGAGGACTGCAGTAGATATCTCAGATAGGGGGGAGTGAACGGGTGTTGTATGTGGAGGATGAGGACTGCAGTAGATATCTCAAATAGGGGGGAGTGAACGGGTGTTGTATGTGGAGGATGAGGGCTGCAGTAGATATCTCAGATAGGGGGGAGTGAACGGGTGTTGTATTTGGAGGATGAGGGCTGCAGTAGATATCTCAGATAGGGGGGAGTGAACGGATGTTGTATGTGGAGGATGAGGGCTGCAGTAGATATGTGGAGGATGAGGGCTGCAGTAGATATCTCAGATAGGGGGGAGTGAACGGGTGTTGTATGTGGAGGATGAGGGCTGCAGTAGATATGTGGAGGATGAGGGCTGCAGTAGATATCTCAGATAGGGGGGAGTGAACGGGTGTTGTATGTGGAGGATGAGGGCTGCAGTAGATATCTCATAAGATACAGCGCCTTGCAAAAGCATTCATCCCCCTTGGCCTTTTTCCTATTTTGTTGCATTACAACCTGTAATTTAAATTGATTTTTATTTGGATTTCATGTAATGGACATACACAAAATTGTTTCAATTGGTGAAGTGAAATGGAAAAAATGACTTGTTTCAAACAATTCGAAAAAATAAAAAACTGAAAAGTGGTGCTTGCATATGTATTCACCCCCTTTGCAATGAAGCCCCTAAACAAGATCTGGTGCAACTAATTACCTTCAGAAGTCACATAATTAGTTAAATAAAGTCCACCTGTGTGCAATCTAAGTGTCACATGATCTGTCACATGATCTCAGTATATACAGTTGAAGTCGGAAGTTTACATACACTTAGGTTGGAGTCACTAAAACTTGTTTTTTAACCACTCCACAAATTTCTCGTTAACAAACTATAGTTTTGGCAAGTCGGTTAGGACATCTACTTTGTGCATGACACAAGTCATTTTTCCAACAATTGTTTACAGACATATTATTTCACTTATAATTTACTGTATCACAATTCCAGTGGGTCAGAAGTTTACATACACTAAGTTGACTGTGCCTTTAAACAGCTTGGAAAATTCCAGAAAATTATGTCATGGCTTTAGAAGCTTCTGATAGGCTAGTTGACATCATTTGAGTCAATTGGAGGTGTACCTGTGGATGTATTTCACGGCCTACCTTCAAACTCAGTGCCTCTTTGCTTGACATCATGGGAAAATCAAAATAAATCAGCCAAGACCTCCACAAGTCTGGTTCATCCTTGGGAGCAATTTCCAAACGCCTGAAGGTACCACATTCATCTGTACAAACAATAGTACGCAAGTATAAACACCATGGGACCATGCAGCCGTCATACCGCTCAGGAAGGAGACGTGTTCTGTCTCCTAGAGATGAACGTACTTTGATGCGAAATGCGCAAATCAATCCCAGAACAACAGCAAAGGACCTTGTGAAGATGCTGGAGGAAACAGGTACAAAAGTATCTATATCCACAGTAAAACAAGTCCTATATCAACATAATCCGAAAGGCCGCACAGCAAGGAAGAAGCCACTGCTCCAAAACCGCCATAAAAAAGCCAGACTACGGGTTGAAACTGCACATGGGGACAAAGATCGTACTTTTTGGAGAAATGTCCTCTGGTCTGATGAAACAAAAATAGAACTGTTTGGTCATAATGACCATTGTTATGTTTGGAGGAAAAAGGGGGAGGCTTACAAGCTGAAGAACACCGTCCCAACCGTGAAGCACGGGGATGGCAGCATCATGCTGTGGGGGTGCTTTGCTGCAGGAGGGACTGGTGCACTTCACAAAATAGATGGCATCATGAGAAAGGAAAATTATGTGGATATAGTGAAGCAACATCTCAAGACATCAGTCAGAAAGTTAAAGCTTGGTCGCAAATGGGTCTTCTAAATGGACAATGACCCCAAGCATACTTCCAAAGTTGTGGCAAAATGGCTTAAGGACAACAAAGTCAAGGTATTGGAGTGGCCATCACAAAGCCCTGACCTCAATCCTATAGAAAGGTTGTGGGCAGAACTGAAAAAGCATGTGCGAGCAAGGAGGCCTACAAACCTGACTCAGTTACACCAGCTCTGTCAGGAGGAATGGGACAAAATTCATCCAACTTATTGTGGGAAGCTTGTGGAAGGCTACCCGAAACGTTTGACCCAAGTTAAACAATTTAAAGGCAATGCTACCAAATACTAATTGAGTGTATATAAACTTCTGACCCACTGGGAATGTGATGAAAGAAATAAAAGCTAAAATAAATAATTATCTCTGGTATTATTCTGACATTTCACATTCTTAAAATAAAGTGATCCTAACTGACCTAAAACAGGGACTTTTTACTAGGATTAAATGTCAGGAATTGTGAAAAACTGAGTTTAAATGTATTTGGCTAACGTGTATGTGTAACAGTGTAAGTTCCGTCCCTCTCTTCGCCCCAACCCGGGCTCGAACCTGGGACCCTTGCACACATCAACAACTGACACCCACCGAAGCATTGTTACCCATCGCGCCACAAAAGCCGCGGCCCTTGCAACGCAAGGGGAAACCCTACTTCAAGTCTCAGAGCGAGTGACATCACTGATTGAAATGCTATTAGCGCGCACCACCGCTAACTAACTAGCCATTTCACATCGGTTACATATGTAAACTTCCGATTTCAACTGTATACACCTTTTCCGAAAGGCCCCAGACTCTGCAACACAATTAAGCAAGGGGCACCACCAAGCAAGCGGCACCATGAAGAGCAAGGAGCTCTCCAAACAGGTCAGGGACAAAGTTGTGGAGA
Source organism: Salmo trutta (assembly GCF_901001165.1). Lineage (NCBI taxonomy): Eukaryota > Metazoa > Chordata > Actinopteri > Salmoniformes > Salmonidae > Salmo > Salmo trutta. Next base: position 15,117,051 of record NC_042992.1, read on the forward strand.
AGTACAGATCAGGGTTGGTTTATAAAAAAATATCCGAAACTTTGAACATCCCGCGTAGCACCATTAAATCCATTATAAAAAAATTGGCACCACAATAAACCTGCCAAGAGACGGCCGCCCACCAAAACTCACGGACCAGGCAAGGAGGGCATTAATCAGAGAGGCAACAAAGAGACCAAAGATAACCCTGAAAGAGCTGCAAAGCTCCACAGCGGAGATTGGAGTATCTGTTCATAGGACCACTTTAAGCCGTACACTCCACAGAGCTGGGCTTTACGGAAGAGTGTCCAGAAAAAAGCCATTGCTTAAATAAGAAAATAAGCAAACACGTTTGGTGTTCGCCAAAAGGCATGTGGGAGACTCCCCAAACATATGGAAGAAGGTATTCTGGTCAGATGAGACTAAGATTTTGCTTTTTGGCCATCAAGGAAAATGCTATTTCTGGAGCAAACCCAACACCTCTCATCACCCCGAGAACACCATCCAACACCATATGACTTAAAGATTGCTGTACACCAGCGGAACCTATCCAACTTGAAGGAGTTGGAGCAGTTTTACCTTGAAGAATGGGCAAAAATCCCAGTGGCTAGATGTGCCAAGCTTATAGAGATATACCCCAAGAGACTAGCAGCTGTAATTGCTGCAAAAGGTGGCTCTACAAAGTATTGACTTTGGGGGGGTGAATAGTTATGCACGCTCGCTCAAGTTATCTCTTGGTTGTTTCACAATAAAAAATATTTTGCATTTTTAAAGTGGTAGGCATGTTGTGTAAATCAAATGATACAAACCCCAAAAAAATCCATTTTAATTCCAGGTTGTAAGGCAACAAAATAGGAAAAATGCCAAGGGGGTGAATACTTTCTCAAGAAAAGGGCAACCAGTGAAGAACAAATGCCATTGTAAATACAACCCATATTTATGTTTATTTATTTTCCCTTTTGTACTTTAACTATTTGCACATAATATGACATTTGAAATGTCTTTATTATTTGGAACTTTTGTGAGTGTAATGTTTACTGTTCCTTTTTGTTGTTTATTTCACTTTTGTTTATTATCTATTTCACTTGCTTTTGCAATGTAAACATATGCTTCCTATGCCAATAAAGCACTTACATTGAGTTGAAAGAGAGAGGGAGATGGATGCAGAGAGAGAGAGAGAGAGAGAGAGAGAGAGAGTGAGAGAGAGAGAGAGCGGAAAGACGGAGGGAGCGAGAGAGAGGGGTGGGGGAGGGAGATGGAGGGAGGGAGGCAAGAAAAGGAGGGAAATATGCCAAAACATCTTTGCATAAATGCATAATATCTTAACCATGAATTTCTGCACCACCAGATCAGATCATACTTTACCCACCAGCATGAGGACCCTTACACTGTAATTCTCCTTGGGGAGACGTTACAGTATGCTAGCTCTGAAAACACTTAACGACAGCCCTGCCTAATCTGTCAGTGCAATGGTTCGGAACGACCACTGTTTGGCACCAGGGGTCAAGTCATCATTTTCAAATTCTGAAAAAGTTCCAGTATTCCACCCTGCCGTACCTAGAACGTCAGAACCCAGTTCCAAGACCCAGCAGCATCTGTCTGACCCTGGTTCTAACCACAGAGAACGCAGCCAACATGTGCTGCGTCTGTTAAGGTTCACCAATCATAGGGAGGAGCTCCTGGCATTGCCTGAACAAACACACAGTCAGGAGGGATGTTATGTAGCATGTGGCCAGAGAAACCGATTCAGATCATCACCCCTCCCACATCTCCTGCACGGCCTCCTAAGGCCGAGGTCACCTCCACACAGACAACCTACGCTAGCTCTCACACACACACACACACACACACACACACACACACACACACACACACACACACACACACACACACACACACACCGAACAGAAATATAAACACAACATGTAAAGTGTTGTTCCCATGTTTCATGACCTGAAATATAAGATCTCTGAAATGTTTAATACGCACAAAAAGTTTATTTCGCTCAAATTTTGCGCACAAATTTGTTTACATCCCTGTTAGTGAGCCTTTCTCCTTTGCCAAGATAATCCATGCACCTGACAGGTGTGGTATATCATGAAGCTGATTAAACAGCATGATCAATACCCAGGTGCACCTTGTGCTGGGGACAATAAAAGGCCACTCTAAAATGTGCAATTTTGTCACACAACACAATGCCACAAATGTCTCAAGTTTTGAGGGAGCATGCAGTTGGCATGCTGACTGCAGGAATGTCCACCAGAGCTGTTGCCAGATAATTGAATGATAATTTCTCTACCATAAGCCGCCTCCAATATCGTTTTAGAGAATTTGGCAGTACAACCAACCGGCCTCACAACCACAGGCCACGTGTGCTGTGAACAGAGTGCCCCACGGTGGCGGTGGGGTTATGGTATGACCAGGCATAAGCTACGGATTACAAACACAATTGCATTTTATCGATAGCAATTTGAATGCACAGATACCGTGAGGAGATCTTGAGGCCCATTGTCGTGCCATTCATCTGCTGCCATTCATCATGTTTCACCATGATAAGGTATCTGTGACCAACAGATGCATATCTGTTTTCTCAGTCAAGTGAAATCAGTAGATTCGATTTCCTTAAATGAACTGTAACTAAGTAAAATCTTTGAAATTGTTGCATGTTGCATTTTTGTTCAGTATACATAAACACACACACCTCCTCCTTTCTCAAACCGGTTCTTGGACCAGAGGTGGGGAGTGGGGGGTCAGGGGGGGTTGGAGAAGAGAGGAGAAGAAAACAAACTGCATAGAGCTTGCATCGCTAAGGGCAACGGCCAATCAAAGGGGTTGTCAGTGGTTGCACTTGCTGAATAAATGACCCCGCCTTTGACAGGAAATTCCAAACAGCCATTTTAATTCTGATCAGGCTTCAAGGAAGTGGAAAGAATAAAAACACATCAATTATAATGACAGGAAGTCTGAGATCACATGGTCACCAGCTGGAGCCAACAGAGGGATCAAGGAGCCAGGAGAAGATGGTGGTAGAGGGGGAAAGGAGGGAAGGGGGGGAAAGGAGGGAAGGGGAAAGAGGAAGGAGGAGAGAAAAAAGAACACTCTCAGATTCCATGCAGGGAATGACATGAGGTTCCATTTTGTGAGACAATACTACACTTACAGTAACTGTCATTTCTGTACAGACCCAAGTGCTTGATGGTAAGGAGGACCAGAACAGAGCAAATAAGTGGGATAGAATCAATGCTTTACATTATGGCTAGCTACCACACAGTGTTACGCAAATACTATGCTGGCATTGTTATTGGCTTTGTCCATATGGATATGTTTGGCTCTCTCTCTCTCTTTCTACAATATCTCTCTCTCAATCTCTCTTTCTCTCTCTTTCTCTTTCTCTCTCCCTCTTTCTCTGTCTCTTTCCCTCTCTCTCTTTCTACAGTATCTCTCTCACTGTCTCTTTCTCCCACTTTCTCTCTCCCTCTCCCTTTCTACAGTATATCTCTCACTCCGTCTCTTTCTCTCTCTCTTTCTCTCTCCCTCTTTCTTTCTACAGTATCTCTCTCTCACTCTGTCTCTTTCTCTCTCTCCCACTTTCTCTGTCACTCCTCTCTGGCACTTTCTTTCTCTCTCTCTCTCTGTCTCTCTCCAACCATCTGCATTTTATACCGTTTTTTGGACTCCTCCTGTGGACTCCATATATTAAAAAAAATAAATGATTTGGTTGAGTATTATATCCCAGCACATGTTAATAATAACGGTAAAGTAGCTGTTGGAACACACTAAGGGAAACAGGTCACAAAGCATTAGCTAAACCAACTTCTTTAGTTGTGAATGTGGAATTATGTGGAAGCCAATCATTTCCTGAATCCCTAGCCACATTAATACTGTGCTGAGAATGATGAAAAATGATATCTATAACAAAGTAGCCCTTTCCTGCAGTCAATGACCAAACGCACCCTCTTTGGCCTCATGGGTGGAATGTTATTCATATTTTTCATAATTTCATAATTAATAAACATTATGTTAAAAAAACGCTGAAAATCCTGTGTTTCTATGTCAAGCGGTTTTGTTATATTTCAGTCTTCTGTGTATATAAAGTGTAATATTGGGAAGCAAACTTACAAATGTAGTACATTTAAACTCTATATCTGACATGGTACAGGTGTCTTCTTTTTTAAGCCCATAACCATGTGTGTGAGGTGTATACTTTTCTTTCAAAGTAGATTTGTTTAAGACTACCAAGAAACGCTCTGTTTGACCCTGAATTAGCCCACCACAGTAAAAGGTTAACATTTTATCAAACAAGTATAATTCAATTAAACTGACCAATTTCACATTAAATGTATCAAATATTCCAAAACATTTTCTTTCAAACCAAATCCAGACTAAACAGAATCCAAATGTAGTGTCTCAGTTCTAATTTAGTCTGATGAGACAGACAGAGACACAGAAAGAGACAGATACAGCCACCATTCCAGGTGATGCTCCTCTCCTCTGACAGTGGCAGCCATCTTGTATTACCCCCAGACAGTCACTCTGCATCTACTTAGAGCTGGAAGTCAATGCGGTGTCTGTTCTCTCTGATTCCAGGCAGCTAGAGTAAAGACAAGCAGGCAGGCATCTCTTCTTAAAAAAAGCCTCCTCCTGCTCTCTCTCTCCTTGTCTTTCATTCACTCTCTGCTCTTTCTCATTTTCTTCTCCTTCCCTCTCTCAGCAAATGGAGGGCTGTGTCGGTCAAATGGATATAAATCACTACAGATTTACAGACTGTGGATCAAGCCAGGCAGTAAGGCCTACAGCCCATCTGACAGTAATGGGAATCAGATCAATGTGGACTTCTCTGTTTTCAGATGGTTTTAATGTAATCATAAAAAATGTGAAAAGGGTTCAACTATAGAGTATGTGTTGTTGTTATTGTTTTTTTTAGAGGGTATGTTGTAAAGAGGGAGCAATCGAGAGAACGATAGTGCTGTGTTATGTCGATTATAAAATACTCACACACACACACGCACGCATGCACACCTTACACACTCACCGTCAGACAGATGGGTAGTGCCAGTGATGGGCGTCTGAGTCTCTTTGCAGTACGACACCACCTCTCTGGGTAGGAAGTCCACCTGTGTGATCTTAGACGCCCCCAGTCTATGCATCCTGCGCCTGGACGGAGTGAGACAGGAAGTAGTGGGTCACAGAGCATTATGGGTACTGTAGTACATCATGCTACACACTTCAGCACTGCTGACCAACACACACACACACACACACACACACACACACACACACACACACACACACACACACACACACCGGTACACACACACCGGTACACACACACACACACACACTGGTACATTCATGCATAAAACACTGAGACATTTAATATGGTGATTCAGTCCTGTAGGGCATAATGTTGTGGAACATTCAGATAGAAATATATTGCGTAGAACAGCCATGCCAATCTGACATGTAGAGTAAGGACTCAAGTCAGCTCTATTCATGGTATTTCTATCTGCTTGTTTCACATCTCTGAATACACCCCTGGTGTTCAGACAGCCCTTCTCTGATTGAACCATACACCACCCCAAGAGGAGTAAGGACAGAGAGAAGGAAAAAGGGAAGGAAAGAGAGGAGAGGAACCGGTATGTACCCTAGCTCAGAGTCATCCTGCAGCTGCAGAACAGAGGGGTCAGTGTCCCACTGCAGGGTCCTCGGGTGGGCAGCAGGGGGCGCAATGGAGGGAGGGAAAACACATGCCAGGTTAGGAGGTGAGCCACAGCAGTAACCCACAGATAAACACATATTGAGCTGGGTTGGGGTACATTTCAGTTCATTTCAATTCTGTTGAATCAGGAGATTACTTGAGATTCCAAATCCTCTTTTCAATTATGATTTTTCCATTCTTGATTTCGAATTTAAATTGATTCCTTGATTGCCTGAATTGAAACGGAATTGAAACTAACCACAACTTCACACACACACGCATGCACACACACACACACACACACACACACACACACACACACACACACACACACACACACACACACACACACACACACACACACACACACCTAACAGAATAACTTTAGACACAAATACACATGCAAAGACACTGAGACATACAGGACAAGCAATCCCTTATTGGGGACATGACAGTTGGGTAATTCAATGGGGAAAATGTTCAGGTTTTAACATGTATCTATCTATCTCCCTGTTATAGATTCTTGGTAAAATATCAGAAGATCTATTTGATGAATATGAAATTATGGTGGGACAATTTACAATATTTGAACAAAATGTCATGGTAATATGAAAATGGTTTAATAACTACGTATAGAATAATAGAAATATGATTTATCTGTTCTTCAAAATCCAAATGGTTGGACAAATATAAAACGATCCCTCTTATGTTGGACAAAATGCAGCATAATGCAACATAACGCAACATTGTGCAACATAATGCAACATTGTGCAACATAATGCAACATAACACAACATTGTGCAACATAATGCAACATAATGCAACATTGTGCAACATAACGCAACATAACGCAACATAGTGCAACATAATGCAACATAACGCAACATTGTGCAACATAATGCAACATAACGCAACATAATGCAACATTGTGCAACATAATGCAACATAACGCAACATAGTGCAACATAATGCAACATAATGCAACATAATGCAACATAACACAACATTGTGCAACATAATGCAACATAATGCAACATTGTGCAACATAACGCAACATAACACAACATAATGCAACATAATGCAACATTGTGCAACATAATGCAACATAGTGCAACATAATGCAACATAATGCAACATAGCGCAACATTGTGCAACATAATGCAACATAATGCAACATAATGCAACATAACGCAACATAGTGCAACATAATGCAACATAATGCAACATAGTGTAACAGTGCAGAAGCTTTACAAGTAGATATGTTTTATTTCTATCTTTCATATTCACTACCAGTCAAAAGTTTGGACACACCTTCTCATTCCAGGGTTTTTCTTTATTTGTACTATTTTCTACATTGTAGAATAATAGTGAAGACATCAAAACCATGAAATAACACATTTGGAATCATGTAGTAACCAAAAAAGTGTTAAACAAATCAACATATTTTCTATATTTAATATTCTTCAAAGTAGCCACCCTTTGCCTCGATGACAGCTTTGCACACTCTTGGCATTCTCTCAACCAGCTTCATGAGGTAGTCACCTGGAATGCATTTCAATTAACAGGTGTGCCTTGTTAAAAGTTCATTTGTGGAATTTCTTTCCTTCTTAATCCGTTTGAGCCAATCAGTTGTGTTGTGACAAGGTAGGGGTGGTATGTAAATGTAATACAGAAGATAGCCCTATTTGGTAAAAGACCAAGTCCATATTATGGCAAGAACAGCTCAAATAAGCAAAGAGAAACGACAGTCCATCATTACTTTAAGACATGAAGGTCGGTCAATACGGAACATTTCAAGAACTTTGAAAGTTTCTTCAAGTGCAGTCGCAAAAACCATCAAGCGCTATGATGAAACTGATGAGGACCGCCACAGGAAAGGAAGACCCAGAGTTAGCTCTGCTGCAGAGGATAAGTTCATTAGAGTTACAAGCCTCAGAAATTGCAGTCTAAATAAAAGTAACAGACACATCTCAACATCAACTGTTCAGAGGAGACTGCGTGAATCAGGCCTTCATGGTCGAATTGCTGCAAAGAAACCTTTACTAAAGGACACCAATAATAAAAAGAGACTTGATTGGGCCAAGAAACACGAGCAATGGACATTACACCGGTGCAAATCTGTCCTTTGATCTGATGAGTCCAAATTTGAGATTTTTGGTTCCATACGCCGTGTCTTTGTGAGACGCAGAGTAGGTGAACGGATGATCTCTGCATGTATGGTTCCCACCGTGAAGCATGGAGGAGGAGGTGTGATGGTGTGGGGGTGCTTTGCTGGTGACACGGTCTGTGATTTATTTAGAACTCAAGGCACACTTAACCAGCATGGCTACCACAGCATTCTGCAGCGATACGCCATATGTTACGGATACAGGTATCCTGTGTATGTATCCTGTGTGTGTATTTCTTTTCTCTCCTTCTCCCCTCACAGGTGGCAATCATCATTCCCCAATCAGTCATCAATCAGTCGCTAATCAGAAGACACCTGCTCCTTTTCTCATACCCTATCACATCCCCTTTCCCTTGGTTTAAAAAGCCAGTCAGTTGTTTTCTCTAGAGCTCACTCTCTGTTGCGCACTCTCTCTGTCGTTCAATCTCTCTGTCGTTCAATCTCTCTGTGTCCCCATCGCTATCTCTCTCCCTCTCTCTTTGTAAGCTTGATCTCTCTTTTGTTTTGCACCTACATGTCACATTTGTCCGGTACCTGTGAGTATTGTTTTGTTGTGGTGCGTGACTGTTTGTTTGTTGGTGGGAAAAGGGGGTACCAAGACAAGTCGCCCACGGGCATACACTACCGTAGGTAAACGTGTTCTAAATACCCTAGTTAGAACTGGGCGGAACACCCACTGTATTTCATTGGTTAGTTAGCTAGCGGTTATTCAAGCAGGTAGACTAGCTTAGGGGTTTTTGGATTATTGTTTCTTTCCTTCGGTCCAGCTCAGCCCCTTTTCCCGCCCCCCTTTACCGTGTGTTTAACAATAAACCCTTAGTGTTTGACGGTAGACTTAAGTTATCTGTGGTTTTTGCTCTCACTGTTCCTTTTCACTATTATAATTTGCATGAGTTATGTTACGGGTCTCGTTTACTTCCCCCCTAGACTGCAGGGCCAAAGGGATTTGTAACACCATACCATCTGGTTTGTGCTTAGTGGGACTATCATTTGTTTTTCAACAGGACAACGACCCAACACACCTCCAGGCTGTGTAAGGGCTATTTGACCAAGAAGGAGAGTGATGGAATGCGGCATCAGATGACCTGGCCTCCACAATCACCCGACCTCAACCAAATTGAGATGGTTTGGGATGAGTTGGACCGCAGAGTGAAGAAAAGGCAGCCAACAAGTGCTCAGCATACGTGGTAACTTTTCAAGACTGTCAGAAAAGCATTTCAGGTGAAGCTGGTTGAGAGAATGCCAAGAGTGTGCAAAGCTGTCATCAAGGCAAGGGTGTCTACTTTGAAGAATCCAAAATATATTTTGACTAGTTTAATAGTTTTCTGATTACTACATGATTCCATATGTGTTATTTCATAGTTTTGACGTCTTCACTATTATTCTACAATGTAGAAAAAGGTACAAATAAAGAAAAACCCTTGAATGAGTAGGTGTGTCCAAACTTTTGACTGGTACTGTATATAGCTTCACAAACAGATGTTGCATTTCCATCTTTCATATATATAGCTTTACAAACAGATACATTGTATTTCCATATATATAGCTTTACAAACAGATACGTTGTATTTCCATATTTCATATATGCCAGTTTGTGCCAACAATACAGGACATTGAACCAGCACACAATGTATGCATCTTCACATACAGTATACCCAAGTCACAATACATGTACACAATCACATTCAGTATACTGTATGAAAGCAGTTCTATGACATATAGAACACCCATATGTCATGTATTAAGAATATATTCTGTTTATACAGTATATGCTTAGTGATAAAGCTGTGCTTGCTTTTGTTTGTGGGGCAATCATTCAGGGTGGCTTATAAACAAACTGGAGCTTTCTCTAAAGTCATCTCCTAAAGTGCAAATTGTGACAGGGTAGCTAGCATTTTTGACCCGCTAAACTTCTCAATGGTACCTTTCAGGAATGGTGAACATGCCCATTACCACTTTAACAGATGCACAATGCTAGTAGAGCGCGGTAAAGCATCAACCGCGTCACTCGTCCCGACTGTCTTAACTGGGATGACACCCTAAAAGACTGTTTTGTCAGATCTGTCACAGAGAATGACTTCTATTGAATCATGCGAGTGGAAATCTTTCAAGCCAGTGGTTTAGGGAAACAGGAGGTGTCAGGCAGCAGTCACCCAAGAGGGAAAGAACAACCCTTTGTAGCTTTTTATGCCTGACAGAAACACACCTGCCATAACATTCACTGTCTATCTGTATCACTGTGTCTGTCTGTCTGTTTGTGTGTCCTGTCTGTGGGCGAAAAACTTGGGCTTGAGCATTCCTTGCTCTGAGTAGAAAATGCTTACCTGTCGCTCTGAGCCTGTGCCTGATGCTTACTAACGCCAGACAACCCTGACCTGAGAGGGGACACAGTCATAAATGAACACACTCAACATGGGACACCGTCACGATGACCAACACACCATGCCTGATGGGGACAATAGAGTTCAATTCTTGAGGGGGATTGTACTCTATTGAGGTTCTGGGGGTCCTTCTCAGTGTCAGATATCTGATTCAGTACACACAATTGGACCGGATAGAACACAGTCGCATTTAGTCATCAGTGCTGGTTTGGTGTGTGAGAATGAGATGAACGTCAGCTACTGTATGATGACACATAAGCATGTATGACACATGGGTTGCAGCAGTGCCACAGCATGACGCCTGGGAGCATAGCCTGGAGGATATGTTCTTCAGAGAAGTGAGAGTTGAATTATGTGCATCAAGTTGATATCTACAGAGCATTCTAGCATGTACAGGACATTTTGTGGCTCACCAAGGATGCTCTCTGAAGAGTTATCCATTTAAAGAACTATGTTTCCAAAAAAATTTAAGTAACTTGGGAGAGTTTTGATATGGCAAATCAAATTTGAATGATATTCACATCACACAGTTTAGAGATTAAATGTTATTTTGCGAGTTGTGCTTATGTATGATAGAATGAGATAAATGACAGTGACAGAGTGTATCTAAACCCACAGCTACAAAACACAACATCCAACAACAACCCTCACTGACATTGGTCCTTACCTATACCTGCAGATCCCATACAAAGAGACAAAGAGAGATATGTGAGAGAGCTAGAAGCATAGATAAACTGTATGCTTAGTGTTTTGTCACTTAACTACAACCACCATTTTATTAAAGGAATATTACTCTAACAAATGTTTGACCATTAGTCCAAATAAAATCTCCCAAAATGGTGCATGTCAGCAGTCAAGATAAAGCACTTTTAGTTGAGCAAAGACTTGCCTTGATGCATAAGCCAGGGGACACAGCCAAAGGGCCACTAGTATACTACAGGAATACTATAGTAATACTACAGTAATAATAATATATTGATCTGATATAGCGCTTTTCATTACAAACTTTTAAAACTTTGAAAACAAAAACAAATGTATATTACTACTGAATCTAAACAGTCAATGATAATCTTTCAGAGAACATCCCTGATGTATTGGATGATATGCATCATACTCATTATATTATCATCTCAGCAATATTCCAGTCGCTCTTGCCCTGGTCCATTCTGGGTCAGTAACTCCAACTCAACCATATGTTATAATAAAGTATAATAACAGTCATATAAACAAGATGGCTGCCTACCTGCCGGCTGCGGCCCCATCGGCTGAGTCCTGACTTCCCGTCTCACTGGGGGTGCTGTGTCTGCTCACTGATTTGGATGGGGACATGGGGTTCGGGACTAAATAATGAAAATAACACGTATCCAACATTAAAGGCTGCAGCGGATGGACTGGTCAACCCAAGCAATGCCAGAGAGACAGAGGGTGGCCAAAAGAAAAAACAGAGTGAAATGGTTGAAAGCAAATGAGTGATAAAAAAGAATGATCAAATGAAAACACAAAGGGGACAGAAAGTCAAATGGATTCCTCATTTACCATTCAAGTCAAAGCAATCATGGCTTTCATTGGTCATTGGAAGGTTTCATTGCAAAAGCCACTGTTGTACAACAACCACAAGGTCATGTTGCGATCAGGGTGTTGTTACAATATTGTACCACTAGAGAACACTGACAAATACCTTTTTAAATGTACAGTATGTGGGTAGTGAGATACAGTATGTTTTCAACTGTTGTTATTAAGCCCATCATTTCAATGTGAAAATGTGGATGTTCTCCACATTTATTTGCATACAACAACTCCACCTCAATATCATGGTCTTGAGGAAACTCCTGGGCATAGATAAAGGGCTCAAAAAATACTACACTCTTAGAAAAAAGGATTTCAAAAGGGTTATTCGGCTGTCCCCAAAGGAGAAACCCTTTTTGGGTTCCATGTAGAACCCTCTATGGAAATAGTTCTACCTGGAACCAAAAAAGGTTATTCAAAGGGTTCTCTTATGGGGACAGCCAAAGAACCCATTTAGGTTCAAGATACATGTAGCACCACAGAAGAGGAAAAAAATAAAACAAACAACATGGGAAAGTTAAGATGAAATGGTAAAGGTATGAAATTGTTAGAAATAATATTTGAGAGAATGTGCATAACATGATGGAGGGCGAAATATCACAGAAATTAAATGACTGGTATGATATTTTAAGATTTTCTCACATGTGAATTCAAAAATATTTCCATTTATTTTGCAATAGACATTGTGAGGAAATAGAAAAGTGGATTTGAGAAACAAGTAATGATCATGTGTAAAAAAAACAAACACACAAAAACACTTGATATTTGAGATGTGTAAAAGTAAAACGACAAATTCACACTCTTGTTGCATGCAACAGTAGCAAGCACACATACTGTATGTAGATAAAAGAACAGAACATACACTAGCGTTCAAAAGTTTGGGGTCACTTAGAAATGTCCTTGTTTCCATGAAAACATACATGAAATGAGTTGCAAAATGAATAAGAATTACAGTGGCTTGCGAAAGTATTCACCCCCTTGGCATTTTTCCTATTTTGTTGCCTTACAACTTGGAATTCAAATGGATTTTTAGGGGGTTTGTATCATTTGATTTACACAACACTTTGAAGATGCAAAATATTTTTTCTTGTGAAACAACCAAGAAATAAGACAAAAAACAGAACTTGAGCGAGCATAACTATTCACCCTCCCAAAGTCAATACTTTGTAGAGCCACCTTTTGCAGCAATTACAGCTACAAGTCTCTTGGGGTATGTCTCAATAAGCTTGGCACATCTAACCACTGGGATTTTTGCTCATTCTTCTAGGCAAAACTGCTCCAGCTCCATCAAGTTGGATGGGTTCCGCTGATGTAGAGCAATCTTTAAGTCATACCACAGATTCTCAATTGGATTGAGGTCTGGGCTTTGACTAGGCCATTCCAAGACATTTAAATATTTCCCCTTAAACCAAGTGTTGCTTTAGCAGTATGCTTAGGGTCATTGTCCTGCTGGAAGGTGAACCTCCGTCCCAGTCTCAAATCTCTGGAAAACTGAAACAGGTTTCCCTAAAGAATTTCCCTTTATTTAGCGCCATCCATCATTCCTTCAATTCTGACCAGTTTCAAAGTCCCTGCCAATGAAAAACATCCCCACAGCATGATGCTGCCACCACCATGCTTCACTGTGGGGATGGTGTCTCGGGGGGATGAGAGGTGTTGGGTTTGCGCCAGACATAGCATTTTCCTTGATGGCCAAAAAGCTACATTTTAGTCTCATCTGACCAAAGTACCTTCTTCCATATGTTTGGGGAGTCTCCCACATGCTCTTTGGCGAACCCCAAATGTGTTTACTTTTTATTTTCTTTAAGCAATGGCTTTTTTCTGGCCACTCTTCCGTAAAGCCCAGCTCTGCTTAAAGTGATCTATGGACAGATACCCCAATCTCCACTGTGGAGCTTTGTAGCTCCTTCAGGGTTATCTTTGGTCTCTTTGTTGCCTCTCTGATTAATGCCCTCCTTGCCTGGTCCGTGAGTTTTGATGGGCGGCCCTCTCTTGGCAGGTTTGTTGTGGTGCCATATTCTTTCCATTTTTTAATAATGGATTTAGTGGTGCTCCGTGGGATGTTCAAAGCTTCGGATATTTTTTTCTAACCCATCCCTGATCTGTACTTCTTCAGAACTTTGTCCCTGATCTGTTTGGAGAGCTCCTTGGTATTCATGGTGCCGCTTGCTTAGTGGTGTTGCAGACTCTGGGGCCTTTCAGAACAGGTATATATATATATATATATATATATATATATATATATATATATATATATATATATATATATACACTGCTCAAAAAAATAAAGGGAACACTTAAACAACACAATGTAACTCCAAGTCAATCACACTTCTGTGAAATCAAACTGTCCACTTAGGAAGCAACACTGATTGACAATACATTTCACATGCTGTTGTGCAAATGGAATAGACAACAGGTGGAAATTATAGGCAATTAGCAAGACACCCCCAATAAAGGAGTGGTTCTGCAGGTGGGGACCACAGACCACTTCTCAGTTCCTATGCTTCCTGGCTGATGTTTTGGTCACTTTTGAATGCTGGCGGTGCTTTCACTCTAGTGGTAGCATGAGACGGAGTCTACAACCCACACAAGTGGCTCAGGTAGTGCAGCTCATCCAGGATGGCACATCAATGCGAGCTGTGGCAAGAAGGTTTGCTGTGTCTGTCAGCGTAGTGTCCAGAGCATGGAGGCGCTACCAGGAGACAGGCCAGTACATCAGGAGACGTGGAGGAGGCCGTAGGAGGGCAACAACCCGCCTTTGTGCAAGGAGGAGCAGGAGAAGCACTGCCAGAGCCCTGCAAAATGACCTCCAGCAGGCCACAAATGTGCATGTGTCTGCTCAAACGGTCAGAAACAGACTCCATGAGGGTGGTATGAGGGCCCGACGTCCACAGGTGGGGGTTGTGCTTACAGCCCAACACCGTGCAGGACGTTTGGCATTTGCCAGAGAACACCAAGATTGGCAAATTCGCCACTGGCGCCCTGTGCTCTTCACAGATGAAAGCAGGTTCACACTGAGCACGTGACAGACGTGACAGAGTCTGGAGACGCCGTGGAGAACGTTCTGCTGCCTGCAACATCCTCCAGCATGACCGGTTTGGCGGTGGGTCAGTCATGGTGTGGGGTGGCATTTCTTTGGGGGGCCGCACAGCCCTCCATGTGCTCGCCAGAGGTAGCCTGACTGCCATTAGGTACCGAGATGAGATCCTCAGACCCCTTGTGAGACCATATGCTGGTGCGGTTGGCCTTGGGTTCCTCCTAATGCAAGACAATGCTAGACCTCAGGTGGCTGGAGTGTGTCAGCAGTTCCTGCAAGAGGAAGGCATTGATGCTATGGACTGGCCCACCCGTTCCCCAGACCTGAATCCAACTGAGCACATCTGGGATATCATGTCTCGCTCCATCCACCAACGCCACGTTGCACCACAGACTGTCCAGGAGTTGGCGGATGCTTTAGTCCAGGTCTGGGAGGAGATCCCTCAGGAGACCATCCGCCACCTCATCAGGAGCATGCCCAGGCGTTGTAGGGAGGTCATACAGGCACGTGGAGGCCACACACACTACTGAGCCTCATTTTGACTTGTTTTAAGGACATTACATCAAAGTTGGATCAGCCTGTAGTGTGGTTGTCCACTTTAATTTTGAGTGTGACTCCAAATCCAGACCTCCATGGGTTGATAAATTGGATTTCCATTGATTATTTTTGTGTGATTTTGTTGTCAGCACATTCAACTATGTAAAGAAAAAGTATTTAATAAGATTATTTCTTTCATTCAGATCTAGGATGTGTTGTTTAAGTGTTCCCTTTATTTTTTTGAGCAGTATATATATATATACTGAGATCATGTGACACTTAGATTGCACACAGGTGGACTTTATTTAACTAATTATGTACCACTTTTCCTTTATTTATTTATTTATTTATTTCAGAATATTTTGAAACAAGTCATTTTTTTCATTTCACTTCACCAATTTGGACTATTTTGTGTATGTCCATGACATAAAATCCAAATAAAAATCTATTTAAATTACAGGTTGTAATGTAACAAAATAGGAAAAACGCCAAGGGGGATGAATACTTTTGCAAGGCACTGTATTGTCAAGACGTTGACAAGGTTATAAATAATGATTTTTAATTGAAATAATAATTGTGTCCTTCAAACTTTGCTTTCGTCAAAGAATCCTCCATTTGCAGCAATTACAGCCTTGCAGACCTTTGGCATTCTAGTTGTCAATTTATTGAGGTAATCTGAAGAGATTTCACCCCATGCTTCCTGAAGCACCTCCCACAAATTGGATTGGCTTGATGGGCACTTCTTACGTACCATACAGTCAAGCTGCTCCCACAACAGCTCAATAGGGTTGAGATCCGGTGACTGTGATGGCCACTCCATTATAGACAGAATACCAGCTGACTGCTTCTTCCCTAAATAGTTATTGCATAGTTTGTAGCTGTGCTTTGGGTCATTGTCCTGTTGTAGGAGGAAATTGGCTCCAATTAAGTGCCGTCCACAGGGTATGGCATGCCGTTGCAAAATTGAGTGATAGCCTTCCTTCTTCAAGATTCTTTTTTATTCTGTACAAATCTCCCACTTTAGCACCACTAAAGCACCCCCAGACCATCACAATACTTCCACCATGCTTGACAGAGCACTCCTCCAGCATCTTTTACATTTTTCTGCATCTCACGAATGTCCTTTGTGATCCAAACACCTAAAACTTACGATTCGTCTGTCCATAACACTTTTTTCCAATCTTCCTCTGTCCAGTGTCTGTTCCTTTGCCCATCTTAATCTTTTATTTTTATTGGCCAGTCTGAGATATGGCCTTTTCTTTGCAACTCTGCCTAGAAGGCCAGATTCCGGAGTAGCCTCTTCACTGTTGATGTTGAGACTGGTGTTTTGCGGGTACTATTTAATGAAGCTGCCAGTCAAACTAGACACTCTAATGTACTTGTCCTCTTGCTCAGTTGTGCACCGGGGCCTCCCACTCCTCTTTCTATTCTGGTTATAGCCAGTTTGCGCTGTTCGTGCAGGGAGCAGTACACAGTGCTGTGCGAGATCTTCAGTTTCTTGGCAATTTCTCGCATGGATTGCCTTCATTTCTCAGAACAAGAATAGACAGACGAGTTTCAGAAGAAAGGTCTTTGGTTCTGGCCATTTTGAGCCTGTAATCAAACCCACAAATGCCGATGCTCAAGATTCTCAACTAATCTAAAGAAGGCCAGTTTTATTGCTTATTTAATCAGAACAACAGTTTTCAGCTGTGCTAACATAATTGCAAAAGGGTTTTCTAATGATCAATTAGCCTTTTAAAATGATAAACCTGGATTAGCTAACACAACATGCCATTGGAACACAGGACTGATGGTTGCTGTTAATAGGCCTCTGTACGCCTATGTAGATATTCCCTTAAAAAATCAGCCGTTTCCAGCTACAATAGTCATTTACAACATTACCAATGTCTACACTGTTTTTCTGATCAATTTGATGTTATTTTAATGGGTAAAAAATGTGCTTTTCTTTCAAAAACAAGGACGACAAAACTTTTGAACGATAGTGTATGTTTGTTCCATTACAGCTCACCATATAAACTCAGCAAAAAAAGAAAGGTCCTCTCACTGTCAACTGTGTTTATTTTCAGCAAACTTAACATGTGTAAATATTTGTATGAACATAACAAGATTCAACAACTGAGACATAAACTGAACAAGTTCCACAGACATGTGACTAACCGAAATTGAATAATGTGTCCCTGAACAAAGGGGGGGGTCAGTATCTGGCATGGCCATCAGCTGCAATAAGTACTGCAGTGCATCTCCTCCTCATGGACTGCACCAGATTTGCCAGTTCCTGCTGTGAGATGTTACCCAACTCTTCCACCAAGGCAGTTGCAAGTTCCCCGACATTTCTGGGGGGAATTGCCCTAGCCTTCACCCTCCGATCCAACAGGTCCCAGACGTGCTCAATGGGATTGAGATCCGGGCTCTTTGCTGGCAATGGCAGAACACTGACATTCCTGTCTTGCAGGAAATCACACACAGAACGAGCAGTATGGATGGTGGCATTGCTGGAGGGTCATGTCAGGATGAGCCTGCAGGAAGGGTACCACATGAGGGAGGAGGATGTCTTCCCTGTAACACAGTGTTGAGATTGCCTGCAATGACAACAAGCTCAGTTCGATGATGCTGTGACACACCGTCCCAGACCATGATGGACCCTCCACCTACAAATCGATCCTGCTCCAGAGTACAGGCCTCGGTGGAACGCTCATTCCTTTGACAATAAACGCGAATCCAACCATCACTCCTGGTGAGACAAAACCGTGACTCGTCAGTGAAGAGCACTTTTGCCAGTCCTGTCTGGTCCAGCGACGGTGGGTTTGTGCCCATAGGCGACGTTGTTGCCGGTGATGTCTGGTGAGGACCTGCCTTACAACAGGCCTACAAGCCCTCAGTACAGCCTCTCTCAGCCTATTGCGGACAGTCTGATGGAGGGATTGTACGTTCCTGGTGTAACTCGGGCAGTTGTTGTTGCCATCCTGTACCTGATGTTCAGATGTACCGATCCTGGGCAGGTTTTGTTACACGTGGTCTGCCACTGCGAGGACGATCAGCTGTCCATCCTGTCTCCCTGTAGCACTGTCTTAGGCGTCTCACAGTACGGACATTGCAATTTATTGCCCTGGCCACATCTGCAGTCCTTATGCCTCCTTGCAGCATGCCTAAGGCACGTTCACGCAGACGAGCAGGGACCAGGGGCATCTTTCTTTTGGTGTTTTTCAGAGTCAGTAGAAAGGCCTCTTTAGTGTCTTAAGTGTCCTTTCATAACGGTGAACTTAATTGCCTACTGTCTTAACGACCGTTCCACAGGTGCATGTTCATTCATTGTTTATGGTTCATTGACCAGGCATGGGAAACAGTGTTTAAACCCTTTACAATGAAGATCTGTGAAGTTATTTTGATTATTATGAATTATCTTTGAAAGACAGGGTCCTGAAAAAGGGACATTTATTTTTTTGCTGAGTTTATATGATGACGGTTTCTGCCATAGAAATAAGAATGAACAGAACAGACTTGGAAGCTGTAACGCTGGTAATTGACTCGTAAATTCATAGATACACTCTCAATGGCTGCCTGGTATTGTAAAGCAATCATTTCCACAGTATAACATTTCCAATCATTTTTGGAATGTTATACTGCATCAACTGATGCTGGATTGCCATGGTAATGTAGAATGTTCATTAAAATGATGCTAACTGATGTGGCTCATGAAATGGAATGTATTTTTTGTAATTTCAGTTGAGTTGACTCAACAAATCACAGCACAGATTGAAGGGTAAACTTCTTGATTTTACTTCCTGGCATGGGTACACTCAAAATGGCTGCCAGTCTACCTGTTATGCCATCATTGACTTGAATGGAGATGCCCTTTCTTTTCATTCTTATTTCTATGGTTTCTGCCCCACAGAAACGCTAACTGTAGCTTTGTTTGAGGAGCTCATCCTTAACTAATGAGTTGTGCAGTTTGTGTGTCTGTGTACCTAGTGGGGGTTCTGGGGAGATGCCGATGCTCTGTAGAAGGGCCTCAGTCTCTCTGCGCTTCCGGTCCAAGTCGGAGTCCACTGGGGCAGCTTCAGCCTTCTGCTGCGTCTCTGTCTGTACACACACATACTCTTGAGTATACCAAACATTAGGAACACCTTCCTAATATTGAGTTACACACACCCTTTTTGCCCTCAAAACAGCCTCAATTCATCGGGGCATAGACTCTACAAGGTGTCGAAAGCATTCCACAGGGATGCTGGCCCATGTTGACTCCAATGCTTCCCACATTTGTGTCAAGTTGGCTGGATGTCCTTTGGGTGGTGGACCATTCCTGATACAAACGAGAAACTGCTGAGCGTGAAAACCCCATCAGCATTGCAGATCTTGACACAAACCGGTGCACCTGGCACATACTACCATACCCCGTTCAAAGGCACTTTAATCTATTGTCTCGCTCATTCACCCTCTGAATGGCACACATACACAATCCATGTCTTAATTGTCTCAAGGCTTAAAAATCATTATTGAACCTGTCTCCTCCCCTTCATCTACACTGATTGAAGTGGATTTAACAAGTGACATCAAAAAGGGTTCATAGCTTTTACCTGGATTCACCTGGTCAGTCTGTCATGGAAAGAGCAGGTGGTGTAGATTTTTATTTGACAGTTAAGGATAAATTCTTATTTTCAATGACAGCCTAGGAACAGTGGATTAACTGCCGTGTTCAGGGGCAGAACAGCAGCTATTTACCTTGTCAGCTTGGGGATTTGATCTTGCAACCTTTTGGTTACTAGTCCAAGGCTCTAACCACTAGGCTACCTGCCATCTCAGCAGGTATACATACACACACATACACACACATAGTATATTAGCTTTGTAATAGGATATTAGCATGATGTCTATGGCTCAGCTCAAGTCGGACAGACAGGGATGAGCACGACAGTATGTCTACTCATTTTTATCCCACCTTACCTCTTTCTTTTTCCTTTCCTCCTCCTTCCTCTTCTTCTCCTCCCTGATCTGAGCTAGGCGCTGCTTTTTGCGCTCTAGCTCGGCTTTTATGTCACTTTTGTCCGCCATTGTTTCCTATTGAGCTGGGAAAGAAGAAATGTCACACAAGGATGCAATGTACCTTCAACACTAGAGAACTGCTACTGGGTGTGGCCCTGGGTCGTTAAGTTCCTTCCTGTTTGGCCTGTAACATGATACATCATCCATAACAATTCAGGGGATAAATAAGTCCATCATCTACCTGCATCTCCCTATCAATGTATTGTGGTAGGGTCAATACCAAATAATCATACTTCACTTGAAGGCATCACCAATGCAAGGGCAAAGGTTGGCTAATTTGGTAACACTTCAAAATCTGAATATTGAATTGTAGTAAAAGGACAATGACACCATAAGGAAGGGATTGTATCAAGTTGATACTGCCACAACTGCCAGGTTTGGATCTGAAACACTTCCAACTGCATGCAATGTACTTATTGTAGTACAGTTGTGTGATGTAAATAGCATCATTGAGAATCCTGCTTGGCTAAGCAGACAGGAGGGAATACAGCCGAATAAATAGGTAATGAACAAAAGTGGAGGATAAAATAAAGAAACACTTTATTGAAATACACACAAAACAATACAATTCAAAAGAACAGACGCAGTTGGTAGCAATTGAAAATGCATAAGATGCATAAGATGGCACTACTGTACCCATTAGGAGTGGAGAAAATTGCCTTTTCCCCTTTAACACACCACATATAGGTAATGATAAATTGGGTATTATTAGCAATTAACGTTACGTCATTTTTCAATGCGCCTCTTCTTCCCACGATCCAAAGCCATACAGAGAAACACCCAGCAAAATAGCAATTACACGAGCACAAATGACACACATGTTACAAATGTATGCAATAAATCATTATATTTCCTCGTAAAGACTTGTCATACCTGATCTCTCTTTCCCTATGGATGCTGATGATGATGTGTCACTTGCAAAGAAAGATGCTGTATCACGCGCCTGCTACACCCCCGGCAAATCACCACATTATTTATCCTCTAATGATATTTAACCAACAAACGTCGGATGTATGATGAAAAAAGGTCGTTTCAGTTCAGATGATATTACTGTCAGTGGCTAAAATCAAGCATATTCGCGCCAGATGACCTAAATAAAAGATAAAACATGTGCATGATGCAGCATCCTTCAGGAAGAGAGGAGGAAATTCCACCTATCGGTGCAATGTGCCGCTTTAAATTAACTTTAGCTGTTACAATGTCGTCATCTACAGGCCATTTAGAGAAGTGTACGGCGACACGGCCGGGGCTATCAGATTTAGATTAATTTCCCAATATTTTTTTTATATATATACCGGTATATAATATCATAATTAATACGTAAATTGGATTTGATGGTTTTTCTGTTTGCACATGCTTATTTATTTCTGAGATGCGTTGGGGCAATTATTTAAAATCAAAACAGATCAAATCCCGCCCCAAAACCAGCGTGATGCTCTTTCATTGGTCAAAGCCAATGCCAATCAAATCTAAACCTCATCAACAATATGGACAGAGGTCGGTCTTGGGAGGAGCGTTCGGGATTTCTGAAATATTGTAAGTAGCTTATTGAACGTTTATGAGACGAAAATACATTTGGCACTGTTCGGGAAATGTATTGTGTTTCATTGTAAATGGTTTTGAATATGTCAATTTAACGCCTTAATATTGCTCTTGGTTGCTAGCGTTGGTCAACTAGCTAACGTTAGCAAGACTGGAGCTAGCTGCTGATGACAAGAAAGGGCACCCTGGCCTGACACAACAATCCGACTGTCTCGGGACTTCAATTTCAATTTGTTGCAACCATGAAGTTCACGCAATTTTTGCTAAGGAACAGCTCCATACCTAAACAAGCACTTGTGGACCGGTTTTCCAAGTTCTCACCTTCGCCGCTGTCAATGAAACAATTCATAGACTTTGGTAAGTTTTCATCCCTGTCCTGTCAATAACACGGCTAAATAATAATACTGTCCAGGTTTATTCTGAATCCATAGTACAACAAGTACCACTGGTTGCATTTATCAAAGTAGCTAGAATGTTTGTTGTGGTGCATTCACTGCTGTCACTGACCAGTGTACTGTACAGTATGTGCTCCCTGATCACAAATGAACTCTACTGAAGCTTTGATTAACATTCTTCCAGCTCTATTCTTCCTTATGTTACTGCTGTAAATGGATCTAGCTGCCTAACCAGACTGGGATTCCCATTGTATTTCCCTTCTATCCTGACGCCTGAAATTACCGAATGACTGCAATACGGTAGTTCAAAATGTACATACTTTGAAATTGTATCAAACCCCTAATGATGGTTTGGATTAAAGCAAGGCGAAATAAATACCTGGTTCATGCTTTACTCTTAGATAGCACTTGACCCATGTTCTTTGGTGAATACATGACATAATACAGCTGCCAAACCAAACCATTTCAAGGTCTTGACATTGTCTTACACATTTACACAACAGTATATGTACTGTATGACCTCCTGTCTTGTGATTTCCAGTCAGTATTCTATCCCTGGGACTGAAATGGGGAGGGACTACCTGAACTGGTCCAATGAGAAACCAATGCTTGTTTTCCATTGCATAACATTTTGCTACGGTGTACCCCCAATGAGTACAACGCAGATGTGTTGTCATGTGACTACAGGCTCGGCCAATGCCTGTGAGAAGACGTCCTTTGTGTTCCTTCGTCAGGAGCTTCCTGTCCGGCTGGCCAACATCATGAAGGAGATTGACTTCCTCCCTGACAAGCTTCTCAGCACCCCCTCACTACAGTTACTACAGAGCTGGTACAGTAACGTTATAACACCCCTCACTACAGTTACTACAGAGCAGGTACAGTAACGTTATAACACCCCTCACTACAGTTACTACAGAGCAGGTACAGTAACGTTATAACACCCCTCACTACAGTTACTACAGAGCAGGTACAGTAACATAACACCCCTCACTACAGTTACTACAGAGCAGGTACTGTAACGTTATAACACCCCTCACTACAGTTACTACAGAGCTGGTACAGTAATGTTATAACACCCCTCACTACAGTTACTACAGAGCAGGTACAGTAACGTTATAACACCCCTCACTATAGTTACTACAGAGCAGGTACAGTAACGTTATAACACCCCTCACTATAGTTACTACAGAGCAGGTACAGTAACGTTATAACACCCCTCACTACAGTTACTACAGAGCTGGTACAGTAACGTTATAACACCCCTCACTACAGTTGCTACAGAGCAGGTACAGTAACGTTATAACACCCCTCACTACAGTTACTACAGAGCAGGTACAGTAACGTTATAACACCCCTCACTACAGAGCAGGTACAGTAACGTTATAACACCCCTCACTACAGTTACTACAGAGCAGGTACAGTAACGTTATAACACCCCTCACTACAGTTACTACAGAGCAGGTACAGTAATGTTATAACACCCGTTACTACAGAGCAGGTACAGTAACGTTATAACACCCCTCACTACAGTTACTACAGAGCAGGTACAGTAACGTTATAACACCCCTCACTACAGTTACTACAGAGCAGGTACAGTAACGTTATAACACCCCTCACTACAGTTATAACGTTACAGTACCTGCTCTGTAGTAACACCCCTCACTACAGTTACTACAGAGCAGGTACAGTAACGTTATAACACCCGTTACTACAGAGCAGGTACAGTAATGTTAAAACACCCCTCACTACAGTTACTACAGAGCTGGTACAGTAACGTTATAACACCCCTCACTACAGTTACTACAGAGCACGTACAGTAACGTTATAACACCCCTCACTACAGTTACTACAGAGCAGGTAACGTTATAACACCCCTCACTACAGTTACTACAGAGCAGGTACAGTAACGTTATAACACCCCTCACTACAGTTACTACAGAGCAGGTACAGTAACGTTATAACACCCCTCACTACAGTTACTACAGAGCAGGTACAGTAACGTTATAACACCCCTCACTACAGTTACTACAGAGCAGGTACAGTAACGTTATAACACCGTTACTACAGAGCAGGTACAGTAACGTTATAACACCCCTCACTATAGTTACTACAGAGCAGGTACAGTAACGTTATAACACCCCTCACTACAGTTACTACAGAGCAGGTACAGTAACGTTATAACACCCCTCACTACAGTTGCTACAGAGCAGGTACAGTAACGTTATAACACCCCTCACTACAGTTACTACAGAGCAGGTACAGTAACGTTATAACACCCGTTACTACAGAGCAGGTACAGTAACGTTATAACACCCCTCACTACAGTTACTACAGAGCAGGTACAGTAACGTTATAACACCCCTCACTATAGTTACTACAGAGCAGGTACAGTAACGTTATAACACCCCTCACTACAGTTACTACAGAGCAGGTACAGTAACGTTATAACACCCCTCACTACAGTTACTACAGAGCTGGTACAGTAACGTTATAACACCCCTCACTACAGTTACTACAGAGCAGGTACAGTAATGTTATAACACCCGTTACTACAGAGCAGGTACAGTAACGTTATAACACCCCTCACTACAGTTACTACAGAGCAGGTACTGTAACGTTATAACACCCCTCACTACAGTTACTACAGAGCAGGTACAGTAACGTTATAACACCCCTCACTACAGTTACTACAGAGCAGGTACTGTAACGTTATAACACCCCTCACTACAGTTACTACAGAGCAGGTACAGTAACGTTATAACACCCCTCACTACAGTTACTACAGAGCAGGTACAGTAACGTTATAACACCAGTTACTACAGAGCTGGTACAGTAATGTTATAACACCCCTCTCTACAGTTACTACAGAGCAGGTACAGTAACGTTATAACACCCCTCACTACAGTTACTGCAGAGCAGGTACAGTAACGTTATATCACCCCTCACTACAGTTACTACAGAGCAGGTACTGTAACGTTATAACACCCCTCACTACAGTTACTACAGAGCAGGTACAGTAACGTTATAACACCCCTCACTACAGTTACTACAGAGCAGGTACAGTAACGTTATAACACCCCTCACTACAGTTACTACAGAGCAGGTAACGTTATAACACCCCTCACTACAGTTACTACAGAGCAGGTACAGTAACATTATAACACCCTTCACTACAGTTACTACAGAGCAGGTACAGTAACGTTATAACACCCCTCACTACAGTTACTACAGAGCAGGTACAGTAACGTTATAACACCCCTCACTACAGTTACTACAGAGCAGGTACAGTAACGTTATAACACCCCTCACTATAGTTACTACAGAGCAGGTACAGTAACGTTATAACACCAGTTACTACAGAGCTGGTACAGTAACGTTATAACACCCCTCACTACAGTTACTACAGAGCAGGTACAGTAACGTTATAACACCCCTCACTACAGTTACTACAGAGCAGGTACAGTAACGTTATAACACCCCTCACTACAGTTACTACAGAGCAGGTACAGTAACGTTATAACACCCCTCACTACAGTTACTACAGAGCAGGTACAGTAACGTTATAACACCCCTCACTACAGCTGCTACAGAGCAGGTACAGTAACGTTATAACACCCCTCACTACAGTTGCTACAGAGCAGGTACATTAGCTATTATATTCTACAAGTGTCTGGAACTTTATTGGAGGGATGGGACACCATTTTTCCCAGATAAATCTCATCATTTGGTGTTTTGTTGATGGTGGTGGAAAAAGCTGTCTCAGGCGCCACTCCAGAATCTCCCATAAGTGTTCAATTGGGTTGAGATCTGGTGACAGACAGCCATGGCATATGGTTTACATCATTTTCATGCTCATCAAACTATTCAGTGCCCTATGGATGGGGGCATTGTCATCCAATGGAGGGATAGCCATAGTAGCAACAATAATGCCCTGCCCAGCATTTTTATACATGACCTAAGCATGTTGGGATGTTAATTGCTTTATTCATTCAGGAATCACACCTGTGTGGAAGCACCTGCTTTCAATATACTTTGTGTCCCTCATGTCTTTTAGCTGTAGATCTGGGACCAGTCTAGGTTACCTTGGAGGTGAGCTGCAGGCTAGAGATTAAGATTATATGGTGTTGATGTTCACTGTTGTGCCAGAGGAAATGGGTCGCTCTGTTGAAGTATTCATCAGCTAGCTAGACTCCTTTCACCTCACCTTTGTTGATATGGATTATTGAACTTGAACATTGCTCTCTGCCAGTGCTTGAATTGGACTTAAATAGGTGCCAGTACTCATTTTGGGTGACGGTACAGTTTTTATTTAGGTGAAGGAACTCCATAATACTTTTGCGCTAATATTCTTTAAGTGGTGCAGGAACTCGAGCTGTAGAACATTTGAGGTTCCGGTGAACTCCTTCCCAATTCAAGCACTGCTCTCTGCGCTAGTCTGAAATATACTGCTCAAAAAAATAAAGGGAACACTTAAACAACACATCCTAGATCTGAATGAAAGAAATAATCTTATTAAATACTTTTTTCTTTACATAGTTGAATGTGCTGACAACAAAATCACACAAAAATAATCTATGGAAATCCAATTTATCAACCCATGGAGGTCTGGATTTGGAGTCACACTCAAAATTAAAGTGGAAAACCACACTACAGGCTGATCCAACTTTGATGTAATGTCCTTAAAACAAGTCAAAATGAGGCTCAGTAGTGTGTGTGGCCTCCACGTGCCTGTATGACCTCCCTGGGCATGCTCCTGATGAGGTGGCGGATGGTCTCCTGAGGGATCTCCTCCCAGACCAGGACTAAAGCATCCGCCAACTCCTGGACAGTCTGTGGTGCAACGTGGCGTTGGTGGATGGAGCGAGACATGATGTCCCAGATGTGCTCAATTGGATTCAGGTCTGGGGAACGGGCGGGCCAGTCCATAGCATCAATGCCTTCCTCTTGCAGGAACTGCTGACACACTCCAGCCACATGAGGTCTAGCATTGTCTTGCATTAGGAGGAACCCAGGGCCAACCGCACCAGCATATGGTCTCACAAGGGGTCTAAGGATCTCATCTCGGTACCTAATGGCAGTCAGGCTACCTCTGGCGAGCACATGGAGGGCTGTGCGGCCCCCCCAAAGAAATGCCACCCCACACCATGACTGACCCACTGCCAAACCGGTCATGCTGGAGGATGTTGCAGGCAGCAGAACGTTCTCCACGGCGTCTCCAGACTCTGTCACGTCTGTCACATGTGCTCAGTGTGAACCTGCTTTCATCTGTGAAGAGCACAGGGCGCCAGTGGCGAATTTGCCAATCTTGGTGTTCTCTGGCAAATGCCAAACGTTCTGCACGGTGTTGGGCTGTAAGCACAATCGCCACCTGTGGACGTTGGGCCCTCATACCACCCTCATGGAGTCTGTTTCTGACCATTTGAGCAGACACATGCACATTTGTGGCCTGCTGGAGGTCATTTTGCAGGGCTCTGTCAGTGCTTCTCCTGGTCCTCCTTGCACAAAGGCGGAGGTAGCGGTCCTGCTGCTGGGTTGTTGCCCTCCTATGGCCTCCTCCACGTCTCCTGATGTACTGGCCTGTCTCCTGGTAGCGCCTCCATGCTCTGGACACTACGCTGACAGACACAGCAAGCCTTCTTGCCACAGCTCGCATTGATGTGCCATCCTGGATGAGCTGCACTACCTGAGCCACTTGTGTGGGTTGTAGACTCCGTCTCATGCTACCACTAGAGTGAAAGCACCGCCAGCATTCAAAAGTGACCAAAACATCAGCCAGGAAGCATAGGAACTGAGAAGTGGTCTGTGGTCACCACCTGCAGAACCACTCCTTTATTGGGGGTGTCTTGCTAATTGCCTATAATTTCCACCTGTTGTCTATTCCATTTGCACAACAGCATGTGAAATGTATTGTCAATCAGTGTTGCTTCCTAAGTGGACAGTTTGATTTCACAGAAGTGTGATTGACTTGGAGTTACATTGTGTTGTTTAAGTGTTCCCTTTATTTTTTTGAGCGGTGTATATATGATAAATGCCTTATCTTTAACAACCATATACTGTAGGTGATATTGCCTATTCCAACAGACTCTGTAGGATGTTATTATCCTGCCGACCACACCGGCATGTAGACTATCTTACTGAACTACTCTGGCCCAGTGAGAGGTATGAGTGCATAGCCTGCAGCCTACACGGCAGGGTGCCAGCTGTCTATGTCTCATATCTCTGTCTGTCAGATAGGCTGCACATGTGTACAGAGACACAATGTGGCCTGGAACATTGTCATGTGTCATCACAGTGGAACAGGGGGCTGTGTGAGACATGGTCATCAGAAGTGTAGCCGCCATGAAAAATGGCATGCTCGGCCCTCCTTTTCCTATAGTCCACGATCATCTCCTTTGTCTTGATCACATTGAGGGAGAGGTTGTTGTCCTGGCCTTACACTGCCAGGTCTCTGACCTCCTCCCTATAGGCTGTCTCATCGTTGTCAGTGAGTCGTGCTGGGCCACACAGTCATGGGTGAACAGGGAGTACAGAAGGGGACTAAGCACGCACCCCTGAGGGGCCCCCGTGTTGAGGATCAGCGTGGCAGATGTGTTGTTGCCTACCCTTACCACCTGGGGGGCGTCCCGTCGGGAAGTCCAAGATCCAGTTGGAGAGGGAGGTATTTTGTCCCAGGGTCCTGAGCTTAGTGATGAGCTTTGAGGGCACTATAGTGTTGAACGCTGAGCTGTAGTCAATGAACAGCATTCTCATGTAGGTGTTCCTCTTGTCCAGGTGGGAAAGGGCTTGGGGAGTGCAATAGAGATTGCGTCATCTGTGGATAAGTTGGGGCAGTATGCAAATTGGAGTGGGTTTTCTGGGATGATGGACAATGTGCATCAAGTCTGTATTAGTGAGTGACAGTCAGAGGGATTTGTCATTTGGGAAAATGGTTACTTGCAATTATGTTCTCTTATTGAAACGACATACTTTCCCAAAATAAATGGTGCTGAGTGCTATTGATATCTATGATATGTTACTTCACCACCGCTGTCTACGTCATCGCTACTCTATTGAGGCTATTTTCATATCCAGGCTGTGGGTTTTTCCATCGACAATATTGATTTGGCACCATTGTATTTGGCTTGGGTAGTGGTGACTGGCATCAACAAATTTTACAGGTAAACTTTGTAATTCAAGATAGTTAGCCTAATGTATCTGTTAGAGTATGTAGCCAATGCAACAGCTGTGTTAGTAGAGTGTGAGGGTTCAAGGTCAACTGGTGGACAGAGGGTTTGAAAACAGTCAGCCACTCTGATCTCTCACCTACCCTCCTGACTATCTGCAAATCACTGAAGTCAGTACAATTTAGCTTACAGCTTCACAGCCTCTTAACCAGGCCTTAATAGTGACTCCTCTGACCAAACTAGTAGGCTACTAAAATGCTTACTGGTGAAACTTAGGATGCCTACTTCCACTAGGTCAGAAGTATTTAGGGTTTGCTGTACAGAGAGAATATTCAGGTTTTGAGAGGATGCAAATTGTGAGGAATGTTTTTACACTGGAGGGAACATGGCGGCCCAAATGGCACCCTATTCCCTATTTAGTGCACTACTTTTGACCAGTGCCCATATGGCTCTTGTCAAAAGTAGTGCACTATATAGGGAATAGGCCTAGTCTGCTCGTCCCAAATGGCACCCTATCTCCAGTCACAAGTAGCCCTAGTTATTATAGCATGTATAAACACACCCTGTGGTTTCCATGGTCACCACAAGAGAGTCAGAGGCCGTTCCCAAATAGAATTTTGAGATTTCTAACAGAGGAACTCCAGGAGTCAACGAGGAACTCCAGGAGTCAACGGGGAACGGATCAGTCCAAAGTGATGGTTTTTGGCTTCTATTGGCCACATTCTCAGGGCAGAATTCAATGAAGACCTTTATTTCGGCCCCACTTTCAAAGAAACTTTAAAAGTTTAATGAAGCATTAATATAACCTTTATTATGCTTGTAGATACTTCAGAAATCATTAATTCATAAGAAAATGTCTTGCTACACTTCCAAGCACATTTGTTATAAAAGCTTAATGAATGCTCTATCAAATCAAATGTATTTATAAAGCCCTTTTTACATCAGATGTCACAAAGTGCTTATACAGAAACCCATCCTTAAACACCAAACAGCAAGCAATGCAGATGTAGAAGCACGGTGGCTAGAAAAAGCTCCATAGAAAGGCAGGAACTTAGGAAGAAACCTAGAGAGGAACCAGGCTCTGAGGGGTGGCCAGTCCTCTTCTGGCTGTGCCGGGTGGAGATTATAAGAGTACATGGCCATTTAAGGCCAGATTGTTCTTCAAGATGTACAAACATTCATAGATGACCAGCAGGGTCAAATGATAATCACTGGTTGTAGAGGGTGCAACAGGTCGGCACCTCAGGAATAAATGTCAGTTGGCTTTTCATAGCCAAGCATTCAGAGTTAGAGACAGCAGGTGCAGTAGAGAGAGTCGAAAACAGCAGGTCCGGTACAAGGTAGCACGTCTGGTGAACTGGTCAGGGTTCCCTAGTCGCAGGCAGAAGAGTTGAAACTGGAGCAGTAGCACGACCAGGTGGACTGGGGACAGCCAGGAGTCATCAGGCCAGGTAGTCCTGAGGCATGGTCCTAGGGCTCAGGTGCTCCGGGAGGGAAGGAAGAGGGAGATGGAGGGAGCATATACGTAAATTCACACAGGACACCAGGTAAGAAAGGAGAATTACCCCAGATATAACAGACTGACCCTAGCCCCCCAGCACATAGACTATTGCAACATAGATACTGGAGGCTGCTTTAAGAATATGCTGTATGAATGCCCTATAAAGCCTGATGTATTAGTGTTTCCCTGTGTAAACTAACCAGTCTTCTGTGTTGTATTCCTACAGGTATGCAACAAGTCTGATGGAGGTAGTGGGCTTCCTGGAGAAAGAGCCCGATGACAAAAATATCCTGAAGAAGTAAGTCAATTACACACAGTCACATCCAGCAGATAGGTAGTAGCCTTGTCTTGCTACTGTTCAGCACGTCTCATTAGATAACTGAATCATAGTTAATTCAGGAAAGGAAAGATAGTCTTTCTCTAAGCTCAGCCCATTAATAGCTACTTCCTTTAACTGTATAATAGATTGGTTATTATCTGGAATGGAATGTGAGCTGATGGATAAACACTTCAACCATAACATTGGCTCTACTGTATACAGAATAGAATGATTTACAGGCTTTTGCAAAATATGGTTTTGAGTTGGTAGCAACCTTGCGGGTGTTGGTGAATGACTGGATGGATGATGAATGAATGAAGTTTGACATCTATCCACCCAGCTATGTACCTTACGCTCCTTTCATGGTAGCGTGTTGGAATGTGCTGAGTTGTGAACCTAAGACCCAGCCTTAAAACCCCTTTCCTCTCCTGTCTCCCCTCAGGTTCACTGAGACGCTGGTGAGCATCAGGAACCGCCACAACAATGTGGTTCCCACC
The DNA here is from genome assembly GCF_901001165.1 of Salmo trutta. Classification (NCBI taxonomy): domain Eukaryota; kingdom Metazoa; phylum Chordata; class Actinopteri; order Salmoniformes; family Salmonidae; genus Salmo; species Salmo trutta. The sequence goes on from NC_042992.1 coordinate 15,148,879, forward strand.
ATGGCACAGGGAGTGGTGGAGTACAAGGATGCCTTTGGCTCCGACCCTGTGACCAATCAGAACGTCCAGTACTTCTTGGATCGCTTCTACATGAGCCGCATCTCCACACGCATGATCATGAACCAGCACTGTCAGTATACAATACTAAATATACACTGAGGGTACAAAGCATTAGGAACACCTTCCTAATATTGAGTCGTCATCCCCCCCGACCCCCGGCGCCCTCAGAACAGCCTCAATTAGCTGGGGTATGGACTCTACAAGGTGCCGAAAGCCTTCCACAGGGATGCTGACTCCAATATGTCAAGTTGGCTGGATGTCCTTTGGGTGGTGGATTATCTAGGTACACATGGGAAACTGTTGAGTGTGAAAAACCCAGCAGTGTTGACGTTCTTGACACACTCAAACCGGTGCGCCAGGCATACCCCATTCAAAGGCACTTTTGTCTTGCCCATTCATCCTCTGAATGGCACACACATGCAATCCATGTCTCAATTGTCTCAAGGCTTAAGAGTCCTCCTTTAACCTGTCTCCTCCCCTTCATCTATACTGATTGAAGTGGATTTAACAGGTGACATCAATAAGGGATCATAGCTTTCACCTGATCAGTCTTAGTCATGGAAAGAGCAGGTGTAATGTTTTGTACACTCAGTGTATACCATACTACTATAATAATACAGTGCATTCGTAAAGTATTCAGACCCCTTGAATTTTTTCACATTTTGTTACGTTACAGCCTTATTCTAAAATGGGTTAAATTGTTTTTTCCCCTCGTAAATCTACACACAATTACCCCATAATGCCAAAGCAAAAACAGGTTTTAAGAAATGTATGCAAATGTAAAAAAAAATGGCACGCCTGTATTTGGGGAGTTTCTCCCATTCTTCTCTGCAGATCCTCTGTCAGGTTGGATGGGGACCGTCACTGCACAGCTATTTTCAGGTCTCTCCAGAGATATTCAAGTTTGGGCTCTGGCTGGGCCACTCAAGGACATTAAGAGACCTGTCCTGAAGCCACTCCTGCGTTGACTTGGTTGTGTGCTTAGGGTCGTTGTCTGGGGTCCTGAGCGCTCTGGAGCAGGTTTCATCAAGTATCTCCTGTACTTTGCTCTGTTAATCTTTTCCTCGATCTTGACTAGTCTCTCAGTCCCTGCTGCTGAAAAACATCCCCACAGCATGATGCTGCCACCACCATGCCTCACCGTAGGGATGGTGCCAGGTTTCCTCCAGATGTGACACTTGGCATTCAGGCCAAAGAGTTCAATCTTGGTTTCATCAGACCAGAGAATCTTGTTTCTCATGGTCTGAGAGTCCTTTCGGTGCCTTTTGGCAAACTCCAAGCGGGCTGTCGTGCCTTTCAGTGAGGAGTGGATTCCGTCTGGCCACTCTACCTTAAAGACCTGATTGGTAAAGTGCTGCAGAGATGGTTGTCCTTCTGGAAGGTTCTCCCATCTCCACAGAAGTCTGGAGCTCTGTCAGAGTGACCATCGGGTTCTTGGTCACCTCCCTGAACAAGGCCTTTCTCCCCTGATTGCTCAGTTTGACCTGGTGGCTAGCTCTAGGAAGAGTCTTGGTGATTTCAAACGTCTTCCATTTAAGAATGATAGAGGCCAATGTGTTCTTGGGGACCTTCAATGCTGTAGACAATTTTTGGTACCCTTCCCCAGATCTGTGCCTCGACACAATCCTGTTTCGGAGCTATACGGACAATTCCTTCGACCTCAGCTGTGGTGTCTGGGGTTGGGGGGTTGGGGGTTAGAAGGATTACTTTATCCTAAAACTGCCAGAGCAGCGAACAGTTTTGACTGGGCTCAGCGGGAACTGTGCTTCCGCAGAGGTAGGGAGGCGAGCAGGCCAGAGGTGGATGAACACAGTACCCTTCTTTGGGTGTAGGGACTGATCAGAGCCTGAAGGTACGGAGGTGCCGTTCCTCTCACAGCTCCGTAGGCAAGCACCATGGTCTTGTAGCAGATGTGCGCTTCAACTGGAAGCCATTGGAGTGTGTGGAGGAGCGGGGTGACGTGAGAGAACTTGGGAAGGTTAAACACCAGACGGGCTGCGGCGTTCTGGATGAGTTGTAGGGGTTTAATGGCACAGGCAGGGAGCCCCGCCAGCAGCGAGTTGCAGTAATCCAGACGGGAGATGACAAGTGCCTGGATTAGGACCTGCGCCGCTTCCTGTGTAAGGCAAGGTCGTACTCTGCGAATGTTGTAGAGCATGAACCTACAGGATCGGGTCACCGCCTTGATGTTAGCGGAGAACGACAGGGTGTTGTCCAGGGTCACGCCAAGGCTCTTAGCACTCTGGGAGGAGGACACAATGGAGTTGTCAACCGTGATGGCGAGATCATGGAACGGGCAGTCCTTCCCCAGGAGGAAGAGCAGCTCCGTCTTGCCAAGATTCAGCTTGAGGTGGTGATCCGTCATCCACACTGATATATCTGCCAGACATGCAGAGATGCGATTCGCCACCTGGTTATCAGAAGGGGGAAAGGAGAAGATTACTTGTGTGTCGTCTGCGTAGCAATGATAGGAGAGACCATGTGAGGATATGACAGAGCCAAGTGACTTGGTGTATAGCGAGAATAGGAGAGGGCCTAGAACTGAGCCCTGGGGGACACCAGTGGTGAGAGCACGTGGTGCGGAGACTGATTCTCACCACGCCACCTGGTAGGAGCGACCTGTCAGGTAGGACGCAATCCAAGAGTGAGCCGCGCCGGAGATGCCCAACTCGGAGAGGGTGGAGAGGAGGATCTGATGGTTCACAGTATCAAAGGCAGCAGATGGGTCTAGGAGGACGAGAGCAGAGGAGAGAGAGTTAGCTTTAGCAGTGCGGAGAGTCTCCGTGACACAGAGAAGAGCAGTCTCAGTTGAATGACCAGTCTTGAAACCTGACTGATTTGGATCAAGAAGGTAATTCTGAGAGAGATAGCAAGAGAGCTGGCCAAGGACGGCACGCTCAAGAGTTTTGGAGAAAAAAGAAAGAAGGGATACTGGTCTGTAGTTGTTGACATCAGAGGGATCGAGTGTAGGTTTTTTGAGAAGGGGTGCAACTCTCGCTCTCTTGAAGACGGAAGGGACGTAGCCAGCGGTCAAGGATGAGTTGATGAGCGATGTGAGGTAGGGGAGAAGGTCTCCGGAAATGGTCTGGAGAAGAGAGGAGGGGATAGGGCCAAGCGGGCAGGTGTTGGGCGGCCGGCCGTCACAAGTCGCAAGATTTCATCTGGAGAGAGGGGAGAAAGATGTCAAAGCATAGGGTAGGGCAACGTGAGCAGGACCAGCGGTGTCGTTTGACTTAACAAACGAGGATCGAATGTCGTCAACCTTCTTTTCAAAATGGTTGACAAAGTCATCTGCAGAGAGGGAGGAGGGGGGGGGGGGGGAGGAGGAGGATTCAGGAGGGAGGAGAAGGTGGCAAAGAGCTTCCTAGGGTTAGAGGCAGATGCTTGGAATTTAGAGTGGTAGAATGTGGCTTTAGCAGCAGAAACAGAGGAAGAGAATGTAGAGAGGAGGGAGTGAAAAGATGCCAGGTCCGCAGGGAGGCTAGTTTTCCTCCATTTCCGCTCGGCTGCCCGGAGCCCTGTTCTGTGAGCTCGCAATGAGTCGTCAAGCCACGGAGCAGGAGGGAAGGACCGAGCCGGCCGGGAGGATAGGGGACATAGAGAGTCAAAGGATGCAGAAAGGGAGGAGAGGAGGGTTGAGGAAGCAGAATCAGGAGATAGGTTGGAGGAGGATTCAGGAGGGAGGAGAAGGTGGCAAAGAGCTTCCTAGGGTTAGAGGCAGATGCTTGGAATTTAGAGTGGTAGAAAGTGGCTTTAGCAGCAGAAACAGAGGAAGAGAATGTAGAGAGGAGGGAGTGAAAAGATGCCAGGTCCGCAAGGAGGCTAGTTTTCCTCCATTTCCGCTCGGCTGCCCGGAGCCCTGTTCTGTGAGCTCGCAATGAGTCGTCAAGCCACGGAGCAGGAGGGGAGGACCGAGCCGGCCGGGAGGATAGGGGACATAGAGAGTCAAAGGATGCAGAAAGGGAGGAGAGGAGGGTTGAGGAAGCAGAATCAGGAGATAGGTTGGAGAAGGATTGAGCAGAGGGAAGAGACGATAGGATGGAAGAGGAGAGAGTAGCAGGAGAGAGAGAGCGAAGGTTGCAACGGCGCAATACCATCTGAGTAGGGGCAGAGTGAGTAGTGTTGGAGGAGAGCGAGAGGGAAAAGGATACAAGGTAGTGGTCGGAGACTTGGAGGGGAGTTGCAGTGAGATTAGTAGAAGAACAGTATCTAGTAAAGATGAGGTCAAGCGTATTGCCTGCCTTGTGAGTAGGGGGGGAACGGTGAGAGGGTGAGGTCAAAAGAGGAGAGGAGTGGAAAGAAGGAGGCAGAGAGAAATGAGTCAAAGGTAGACGTAGGGAGGTTAAAGTCACCCAGAACTGTGAGGGGTGAGCCATCCTCAGGAAAGGAACTTATCAAGGCGTCAAGCTCATTGATGAACTCTCCAAGGTAACCTGGAGGGCGATAAATGATAAGGATGTTAAGCTTGAATGGGCTAGTGACTGTGACATAATGGAATTCAAATGAGGAGATAAACAGATGGGTCAGGGGAGAAAGAGAGAATGTCCACTTAGGAGAGATGAGGATTCCAGTGCCACCACCCCGCTGACCAGATGCTCTCGGGGTATGCGAGAACATGTGGTCAGACGAGGAGAGAGCAGTAGGAGTAGCAGTGTTTTCTGTGGTAATCCATGTTTCCGTCAGCGCCAAGAAGTCGAGGGACTGGAGGGTAGCATAGGCTGAGATGAACTCTGCCTTGTTGGCCGCAGACCGGCAGTTCCAGAGGCTGCCGGAGACCTGGAACTCCACGTGGGTTGTGCGCGCTGGGACCACCAGGTTAGAGGGGCAGCGGCCACGCGGTGTGAGGCGTTTGTGTGGCCTGTGCTGAGAGGAGAGAACAGGGATAGACAGACACATAGTTGACAGGCTACAGGAGAGGCTACGCTAATGCAAAGGAGATTGGAATGAAAATTAACTAAACAACTGGGGAAGCGAGAGCGCAGGGCCTCCCTCACTAACCATTCACTGAAACACTCATGTAACTTTTCCAACTTCCACTTTAGAAATATAAATGATGTAAACTACAGTGGTTCAATGTTTCCAGGAATAGGCTCAAACTTAGTTTATTCAGCTAGATAACTTGGTACAGTATTCTTCCGTGAAACCCACCCAGTGCACCATATCCTATGACGCCGTAGCTAACTAGCATGCTAGCATCCAATAACACACGGTTAGCACCAATACACAATGTTAGCACCAATACTTGGTTACAACAAACTACCAATGGATCATATGTGTCCGTGTCTAGTTCCTTTCGAAAACTACACGAGGGAGACATACAAGAAACTAAATCCATAAGCTAACAAAAGGGAACAGAAGACACACCTCTCTTAAAGGGGAAGCAATAATGAAATAATAAGAAACACCTGGGTACCGCCCTCTGGTGCCCGGAGGAACCATGACACTTATACAACGCATTTGTTTTCGCTTTGTCATTATGGGGTATTTATTTAGATTGAGTTTTTTAACATTTTTAAGCAATTTTAGAATAAGTCTGTAACCTAACAAAATGTGGAAAATGTCAAGGGGTCTGAATACTTTCCGAATGCACTGTATACCATACTCAAAAGTACCATTGTGACGTGTGTTTGAATCGGCATCCAGGTGTAGTTATTACCACATGAGTTTCATGTACCTCTTCAGCTCTCATCTTTGATGGAAGCGCCAACCCCGCCCATCCCAAGCACATTGGCACCATCGACCCTGACTGCGACGTGACGGAGGTGGTAAAAGGTGCTGTCCCTCATCAGCTACATCATGCCACACAAACACACACTATAATTAGTCCCTAGATAACAAGCTTGATTTACAGGAGTAATCTCATCTTTCTCACTGCTACAGTAGGTGGTTGTTTGCACAATTTCAGGACAGTTTGTCCTTTTCACTTGCCTGACGACTCATCCTAAATTGAATTCCTCTGCTCTATCGATCACTCCAGACATCAGTCTGAACATGTCATCCTAGAAGTTGTTTGAGCTGACATCAAAATAACATAATTCACGATTCGTGTCTAGCCCAACCCATCAGTTTCTGTGACCAATCAGAACGGTTTGAAGAAGAAGTTGCAGAGGGAAGCAAATCCAGACTCCTCTTAGAGAGGAAAACATTAGTGGGCGTGGCGTTGGGACAGAGCGATGTGGATTGGTAGCCAGGGAACCTTTTCACCTTGAGATCTGCACAGAATATAAATTCTCCTGTAGTTTTAAACACAGTAGAAGATGTATGTAAACGTAATCATTTTTAATCATTGCTACATGTCATTTTGTCTAGTTTATTCTTCTACTTTTGTAACGGTTATTACATTTAGTTGTTATGGTAACTAGATTGAATGTCAGTGTGCTACAGTCCTAGTCTTGTTTCGTCTGTCTGTTCCCAGATGCCTTTGATAGCTCCAAGATGCTCTGTGAACAGTACTACCTGACTTCGCCAGAGATTGACATCACACAAGTCAACGGTAAATCGCATTCTATACAGGGTTACAGACCTTGATTCAGGTAGTATTTGTTTCCCTTCAGATACTTTATCTGCTCTTGATTGAGCTGTAGTAGCTGTGCTTGGTTGAGCTTGCCTGGCTCAATTGAGCCAATAGAATAGTCCCAGAAGTGCAAACCAGCCCAGCTGGCACTGCTGATGGGCCCAATCAAATTTCAAATACTATTTGGAGACAGGTCTGTTTGATACAACATTATGCAGTCACGTTGTATTGTTCCATTTGAAAGGAGAATGGCCACAGTAGCTTGAAGCTGTTTCTAGTTCTTCTATTTCCAAAATAGTAACATTTGGGAAGCAAGTGTGGGTTGGTAGCCTAGCAGTTAAGAGCGTTGGGCCAGTAACCTAAAGGTCGCTGGTTCGAATCCCCGAGCCGACTAGGTGAAAAATCTGTTGATGTGCCCTTGAGCAAGGCACTTAATCCTAATTGCTCCTGTAAGTTGCTCTGGATAAGAGAGTCTGCTAAATGACCAACATTTAAATGTAAGATTAGGTTTACAGAAACAATCTGCAAGGTCATATTTGCATTGTGAGTCATTTGAGGTTTGGCTAGGTTTCAGTTAAGTTTATTTATCTGCGAGTGGGTTGGGTATTCTTGATCTCGCATTCAATTCCTCTTTGTCTACTCAATTTGGGGCGCAATTTTCTAAATGTGTGTGTTTGTTTGCACAGGCTAGACTGTTAGTGTTGTTCAGAGATATTTAGTGGTTTTCAGAGATTGTGTTTTCTGTATCTGAGGCACACAGACTTTGAACCACAGGCAGCCATGTCTACAGAGAACCATTCATTCATACATGTCAGTTAGATAGAAGTCAATAAGTATTGAATGTACACCTGTGTATCGCCCCTGTGTAGGTAATGTGTCGTATGAACAGGATAATAGCCAATAGCACCACTTCAAAAGTGTAACCATGACAAATAATCATCTTTGACTAAACTAGATAGATCAAATCCAGATGTCATTTGGTGCCCAAACATTCAAAACATGCTAGCCATAAAATAGCATCACCTACATCTAATACATTACATTGGGGTATTGGACAGTCACATTAGAATGAATGATTCATCATAGTTTTGCCTTTGGTCAATGTGCACCAAATCAATCCCCACCAGTTTATCTGTCTCCAGTCAGCAGCAGTGGAACAGAACAGCAACAAGACTCTTGCAACATGCGCAGTCTTGTCGCCGTGCAGATTTCTCTTTCTCAGGGAAGCGTCCAAGTCCAACTCTCAATAATAAACCTCAGTTCACCCAAATTTAGCTATTTAATAGTCTCCATGTTAAATGAGCCATAATAAAGGAATACAAGGTCTGTTCATGGGTTTGGTTGGTAGTCGCCTCGTCCCCAGGGCCCAGTTTTACAAGTCAACCGTCTGGATTTCACCTATCGAATAGGGTTGAATGCATAAAAATAGAATGAATAGAAGGAACAAATTGTTGACTTGAATGGGGACTCCCGTTCTATTCATTATATTTATATGCATTGAATCCTATCTGATATAGACGATAACTTTGAAAAACTGGGCCCTAGCTGTCAGAAGTGGCTGGTAACGAGATTAGGTTGGCAGAAGAGTAAATTATGAATTTGATAGTGGTTATTGAGTTGTGCATGTTATGCATTTGCAATAAGATGTGAAAGTTGCTTTTGGTTTCTAGTAACTTCTATTCTCAGTTGTGTATGTTATTGAAAATGTATAAGTCTAAGTCATGTTTGGTTTGGAGTCATTTGGAGTAATGCTCAGTGTTTCTCAGCCAAAGGTCCTGACCAGCCTCTTCGTATTGTCTATGTGCCTTCCCATCTCTACCACATGCTGTTTGAGCTCTTCAAGGTACACCAAACATGTACTTACTATGTCACTTTTATTTATTTTACCTCAATTTGATTCATATTACCTTGTCATTTTCTCAAGCAATGGTTGTTTTGTTTCCAGAACGCCATGAGAGCAACAGTTGAGACTCATGAAATGGCCCTGCATCTCCCGCCGGTCAAAGTCCGAGTCTCACTGGGCAGTGAGGACCTAACAATCAAGGTAAACAAAGGCTCAGAGAGTATTAACCATCCACCATCACAATGAGACATGACACATTACATTCCCAGCATACAAAAAGTAGTGCATGCACATCCAACATCCTTCCACACATGCAGGTTGGAAATAATACCATGGGACATAGAAGCCTAGTGTGTACAGTTTAATGTGCATATTTGTCTATGAATACGTATAGTATTACTATAGATTTCTTCCCATGGTTGTTCTGCAGGTCCTAATATGATGATATTTGGGGAGACAACAGGAAGATCAGAGAGCGGATCAGACCTGTAACGTTGTTGTTGTTTCTAGATATCAGATCGAGGAGGCGGAGTTCCCCTGAGGAAGATAGAGCGTTTGTTCAGTTACATGTACTCCACCGCCCCCAGCCCCGTCGATATTGACAACAGCCGCAATGCACCACTGGTAACACCCTGTCCTGGTGCCATTTGAACTATATAGTTGAATGTTCAGTGCATTCGGAAAGTATTCAGACCCCTTGACTTTTTCGACATTTTGTTACGTTACAGACTTATTCTAAAATGTATTAAATAGTTTTTTCCGTCATCAATCTACACATAATACCCACTTAAATAACTTCCATCTGATGCATCTGAATGTGGGTCATGATGGAAGACTCATCATGTGACCAGCTTGTGATGGAGCCCTATCCTCATAACCTAGCTTACTACTCCACTCTGTGCTCCATCAACAGGCATTTTTGTTATATTTATTTATTTCACCTTTATTTAACCAGGTAGGCTAGTTGAGAACAAGTTCTCATTTACAACTGTGACCTGGCCAAGATAAAGCAAAGCAGCGCGACACAAACAACAACACAGAGTTACACATGGAATAAACAAACATACAGTCATATAACATAACCTAACCTAGCACTCCAGAACCTTTACTCAGTATTTTGTTGAAGCACCTTTGGCAGTTATTACAGCCTCGAGTCTTCTTGGGTATGACGCTACAAGCTCGGCACATCTGTATTTGGGGATTTTCTCCCATTCTTCTCTGCAGATCCTCTCAAGCTCTGCCAGGTTGGATGGGGAGCGTCGCTGCACAGCTATTTTCAGGCCACTCAAGGACATTCAGAGACTTGTCCCGAAACAGATCCTGCATTGTCTTCGCCCCAGTCTGATGTCCTGAGCACTAGGAGCAGGTTTTTATCAAGGTTCTCTCTCTGAACTTTTCTCCGTTCATCTTTCTCTTGATCCTGACTAGTATCCCAGTCCCTGTTGCTGAGAAACATCCCCACAACATGATGCTGCCACCACCATGCTTCACCGTAGGGATGGTGCCAAATTTCCTCCAGACGTGACACTTGGTATTCAGGCCAAAGAGTTTTCAATCTTGGTTTCATCAGACCAGAGAATCTTGTTTCTCATGGTCTGAGGTTGCTTTTGGCAAACTCCAAGTGGGCTCTCATGTACCTTTTACTGAGGAGTGGCTTCCGTATGGCAACTCTACCATAAAGCCCTGATTGGTGGAGTGCTGCAGAGATGGTTGTCCTTCTGGAAGGTTCTCCCATCTCCACAGAGGAACTCTGGAGCTCTGTCAGAGTGATCATCAGGTTCTTGGTCACCTCCCTAATTGCTCAGTTTGGCCGGGCGGCTAGTTCTAGGAAGAGTCTTGTCTCTGACTCCAGTCAAGTTGTAGAAACATCAAGGATGATCAATGGAAACAGGATGCACCGGAGCTCAATTTCGAGTCTCATAGCAAAGGGTCTGAATACTTAAGTAAATAAGGTATTTATGTTTTTTCTTTGTCGTTATTATTGTGTGTAGATTGATGAGTACATTTATTTATTTAATCCATTTTAGAATAAGGCTGTAACGTAACAAAATGTGGAAGGGAAGGGGTCTGAATACATTCCGAATGCACTGTATACAATGTATACAATATAAAGTATACAATTAACCTAAACTACTGGCAGTGTAGTTTAACAACCGACTGTATAACTTGATTTAAGCCTATGACTTTGGCAGTTTGGCCACATGTTAGAGAGACATTTATTTTTCAATTGAATCAAGCGCCTGCTGTTTATTTTATCTCAGCTAAAATGTAAACCGCAACCAAGTCTATACTTACTAAAATGTAATCTGTGGGCGAACAGTAGTGAACACGGTTGTAAATAATCAGAATTACAAACTGGACTGGACTGTTCATTCATTGCGCTGGGTTATAAGTGTAACTGAGTTCTTGTCTACTACTGTACTGTGACTGTTCAGAGTTTAACTCTTTGTGTTCCTGGCTCTGGTTCTCTGTAGGCTGGTTTCGGCTACGGTCTTCCCATCTCCCGTCTCTATGCCAAGTACTTCCAGGGAGACCTGCAGCTCTACTCCATGGAGGGATATGGGACGTCAGCTGTCATCTACCTGAAGGTAACACTTCTACGCATGGAATTTGTTAGTTCAACAGTCTTAACTTGTTGTCTTGTTCTACATCTAAACAATGATGGTGTTTTTGAAGTATGTAGGTTCATTTTCAATATTGGTTCACGTGCAACAGTATGGCTCACAGAGTTATAATGTAAACTCAGATTTCACTCTGTCCTATTCATTCAAAACATACCGTTATGTTAAACATGGTTACCTAGTACCCAATGCTCATGTATTTCCATTACCCACTTAAATAACTTCCATTTGATGCATCTGAATGTGGGTCATGATGGAAGACTCATCATGTGACCAGCTTGTGATAGAGCCCTATCCTCATAACCTAGCTTACTACTCCACTCTGTGCTCCATTACCAGGCCTTGTACTTATATAACTCAACCTACCACTCCACTCTGTGCTCCATTACCAGGCCGTGTACTTATATAACTCCACCTACCACTCCACTCTGTGCTCCATTAACAGGCCTTGTACTTATATAACCTAACCTACCACTCCACTCTGTGCTCCATTAACAGGCCTTGTACTTCTAACCTTATAACTTATAACCTCCACTCTGTGCTCTATTAACAGGCCTTGTACTTATAACCTACCAGCTTGTGATAGAGCCCTATCCTCATCATCTAACCTACCACTCCACTCTGTGCTCCATTAACAGGCCTTGTCCTCAGAGTCTGTGGAAAGACTTCCTGTTTACAACCAGTCAGCCATAAGGCATTACCAGACAAGCAATGAGGCAGATGACTGGTGCATGCCCAGCAAGGATCCCAAGAAGCTGGGGAAGTATGAGAGGAGAAGTTAACCAAACAGACAGAGAGAGAGAGCTCAGATAACATGAAGAACAGAGGAGCAGGAGGAAAGAAAGAAAGAAGAAGAGGAGGATGACTGAAAGGAGGAATGGAATGATGATTCATAATCAGAAACTGACAGAAGGTACCTGTGTGTGTGTGTGAGAGATATCTGGATTCTTTGCATTGGAGATTCTCATCCAGCACTTGAAGTGGAAAAACATTAATGTTGGAGGCGTTTCAATGGCAAAACCAGGATCTCTATTCAATAAGTGACTTTGTGAATGTTAGTCAGAAACAGGACCATAAACTACTCACAATCACATCTAACCTTTTGGTTTCATTTAGCCACACATTTCAGGTATTCATTTCACTCACTTATTTTAACATTATGACACTGAAGCAGTGTAAAAAAACTAGCATTTTGCTTCAAAGGTGCATTTTAGTTTGTAACTGATCATTTAATTTATTAAACGGCTGAATTTGGTTATACAGTGATATAAGCTGCACGATCACAGTAGTATTGTCTGTGATACTACGTTTTAGATTTTGTATCAAGTTTTCTCTAAACTCTTCACTCACAACTACAGTATGCAGCTAGGACACTGAGCTCTATGGACACAGATAGATATAGTGTGTCAGGCAGAAACATGTCAAGGCCATGCTGTCAGTCGATGGGTTTTCTCTGGTTACCCTTCTACTACAGGATGTTCTATGGGTACATAGTGGTCAACAAATGTTATTTTCAGCATACTATGTAGACTCCATATAGTTTCAACTCTGAGCATTTCACCTTTTTTGTTTTTTACAGCTTACAAATATTTGTCTGACTCCAATGTTTTTTGGGGCCTAAAGGGAATTTAGTAGAATCAACTGTAAATCTTGGTGATTCATTTTTTTTTTTTTTTTCACCCTCACTTGTTGAATAAGACAAGAGCTCAAACAAAGGTCATTCATTCAAGGTTTCCTATGAAGACAGAAAATAGATATTGAAGACATTGAGGAATCTAGTGCATTTACTCTAAACCAAGTCCAACTGAGTTTAAGTATAAGTTATGTGAATATTGAGATACATTTTCTATCATACTGTTGTGATATTTTTAAATGACTAAAACGATTGCATTTTAGAGGCCGGCTAGGTCTTTTATACATGAAGTATTTATTGAATAACGTTGAGTGTCAGAGAGCAACATGGGAGTATTATCACATTTCTGTGATTAGGGACACAGTAAGACTGAGTTGAATCAAATGTTTGACTGGTGCCCAGTGTGGGTATTCTTTGATGTGTTAATTGGGGCAGTCATTACAAAATGAATTTATTTCATTTCCTGGTATTCACTAAATAGTCACTATTATTACACTCCTTAGCAATAAGAAATCACATAAGACTATGTACACTTTCTAACATTTAATCCAATAACAGCTAAGTATTTGTAACTAGTCAATATTTGTATGTGCATTGAAACAAAACATAAATTGTTTGAGACTTACACTGAAGTGCCAACTTTTATTTCTCTCTTTCTGGTTTTTAACATGTATGGTTTTAAATCACAGGATCTCAGGATGTTGAAAGCATTTCATATTTTTCAAAGTATCACTGTAAGTGCTTTGATGTCATATTAAACCCACCTGGGAGGAGCTATCTATCAATGGAAGTTGCTGATTGGACCTCACACTGTGGGCGGAGTCCTAACTTGAGATTATTGCACATAATTTATTATTGTTGACGTGAATAGATGATTTACCAATATACATTATTTGGGTTATGGGCAGCCATCTAATGTCAGGATTTCAGTCTTTAATTTGAACTATTTTAAGCATCTTTAGGTTGTTCAATAAAATGCAGCTCTTTATGTAGATCTCACTCTGCCTTTTGTCCCTCTGCCGGTGCCAAACAAAAACAGTGTCTTCAGAAAGTATTCATACGCATTGACTTATTCCACATTTTGTTGTGTTACAGCCGGAATTCAAAATGGATTAAATAAATAAAACAGCTCACCCATCGACACACAATACCCCATGATAACAGTGAAAACATGTTTGTAGAAAGTTTAGCAAATGTATTTAAAATGAAATACAGAAAAATCTCATTTATGTAGGTATTCACACCCCTGTTTCAATACATTGTAGAAGCACATTTGGCTTCCGTCTGGCCACTCTCCCATAAAGCCCAGCTTGGTGAAGTGCTGTAGAGACTGTTGTCCTGGTGGCAGGGTCTCCCATCACAGCCAATGAACTCTGTAGTGCTGCCTGACCAAGGTCCTTCTTGCCCAGTTGATCAGTTTGGTCAGCTCTAGTCTGGGTAGTTCCATATTTTTTCCATTTCCCAATGATGGAGACCACTGTGCTCTTGGAAACTTTCAACACTCTAGAAATTGTTTTATACCCTTCACCAGATATACCGTGAGCTTTTTTTGTTGTTTTGGCTCTGTACTCCAGCACTTTGGATTTAAAGTGCAGACTGTCAGGTTTAATTTGAAGGTATTTTAGTCTACATATGGTGAACCGTTTAGAAATTACAGCACTTTTTGTACATAGTCCGCCCCATTTTAGGGGACCAAAAGTATTGGGGACAAGTTCACTTATGTTTATTAAATAGTTACTGTATGAATAAACACAATCTCAGCGATCGTACAGTTCCTTAGACTTCGTGGTATAGTTTCTGCTCTGACATGTGTAACAGTGTAGGTTCCGTCCCTCTCTTCGCCCCAACCTGAGTGACGTCACTGATTGAAACGCTATTAGCGCGCACCACCGCTAACTAACTAGCCATTTCACATCGGTTACACATGCCCTGTCAAATGTGTGGGACCTTATATAGACAGGAGTGTTTCTTTCTAAATCTTGTCCAACCAAATGGGTTGGCCACAGGTGGACTCCAATCAAGTTGTAGTGACATCGCAAGGATGATGGAAGGACATTTGGATGCACTGAGCTCAATCTGGATTGTCATAGCAAAGGGGTGTGAATACTTATGTAAATTTGATATTTCTTTATTTCATTTTCAATAAATTTGCAAAAATGTATAAAAACATGTTTTCACTTTGTCATTATGGGGTATTGTATGTAGATGAGTGAGAGAAACATATTTTGAATTCAGCCTGTAACAACAAAATGTGGAATAAGTCAAGGGTATGAATACTTTCTGAAAGCGCTGTATGTGCCTGCAGTGCTTCCATTTAGCAGCCTTTGCACGTGCTTCAGTCAGAAAGTGATTATGGTAACAACGATTTTATCTACTAACTACAGTATTGATTCACTCCTGTATACATTTGTTTTTTAGATTTGTTTGTTTTTCATGAAAAAAGGACCTGATTTTTAAGGGTTGATGATCAATGTTTTCCCTCATTGCTATTATTTGATCCTGTCATGTTGTCAAGGCCGATTGTTACAAACGGAATCAGAGGGGAAGGTTCTGACAGTACAGTCCAGTTTACCAGTCAAATGGACATGTGGAAACGACCAACTGTCACAACTACCATCGCTGAACACAGAATAATAAAACGCATTTAAAACACGTTGACTTGTTATTATTGGACTAACCCCTGTTCTGACAGTTCTGTAACTAACCCTGTCTCCTCTTACTGACAGTCAGTAGTGAACTTGACCTCTGGTACCCTCTCAGTGTACCCTGACCAAGCCTGCATCCTAAAGGCCTCTCCAGTGCTGTACTGCCAGGCTACCCGCTTCCCATGTGTGTCTGAGAGTGTTGACAACACACACAAACCTTTTGCTTACATTTCACAGAGTGCAATCAGTTGATCTAAACCTAGCAAAAAAATGAACATCCTCTCACTGTCAACTGCGTTTTATTTTCAGCAAACTTAACATGTGTAAATATTTGTACATAACAAGATTCAACAACTGAGACATAAACTGAACAAGTTCCACAGACATGTGACTAACAGAAATGGAATAATGTGTCCCTGAACAAAGGGGGAGTCAAAATCAAAAGTAACAGTCAGTATCTGGTGTGGCCACCAGCTGCAATAAGTACTGCAGTGCATCTCCTCCTCATGGACTGCACCAGATTTGCCAGTTCTTGCTGTGAGATGTTACCCCACTCTTCCACCAAGGCACCTGCAAGTTCCCCGACATTTCTGGGGGGAATTGCCCTAGCCCTCACCCTCCGATCCAACAGGTCCCTGACGTGCTCGGTGCTCTTCGCTAGCCATGGCAGAACACTGACATTCCTGTCTTGCAGGAAATCATGCACAGAAAGTGCAGTATGGCTGGCTATTGGCCTTGTCATGCTGGAGGGTCATGTCAGGATGAGCCTGCAGGAAGGGTACCACATGAGGGAGGAGGATGTCTTCCCTGTAACGCTCAGCGTTGAGATTGCCTGCAATGACAAGCTCAGTCCGATGATGCTGTGGCACATCGCCCCAGACCATAATGGACCCTCCACCTCCAAATCGATCCCGCTCCAGAGTACAGGCCTCGGTGTAATGCTCATTCCTTCAACGATAAATGCGAATCTGACCATCACCCCTGGTGAGACAAAACCGCGACTCTTCACTGACGAGCACATTTTGCCAGTCCTGTCTGGTCCAGCGACGGTGGGTTTGTGCCCATAAGCGACGTTGTTGCCGGTTGTGTCTGGTGAAGACCTGACTTACAACAGGCCTATAAGCCCTCAGTCCAGCCTCTCTCAGCCTATTGCGGACAGTCTGAGCCCTGATGGAGGGATTGTGCGTTCCTGGTGTAACTCGGGCAGTTGTTGTTGCTGCCATCCTCTACCTGTCCCGCAGGTGGGATGTTCAGATGTACCGATCCCGTGCAGGTGTTGTTACACATGGTCTGCCACTGCGAGGACGATCAGCTGTCCGTCCTGTCTCCCTGTAGTGCTGTCTTATGTGTCTCACAGTACAGACATTGCAATTTATTGCCCTGGACACATCTGCAGTCCTCATGCCTCCTTGCAGCATGCCTAAGGCACATTCACGCAGATGAGCAGAGACCATGGGCATCTTTCTTTTGGTGTTTTTCAGAGTCAGTAGAAAGGCCTCTTTAGTGTCCTAAGTGTCCTTTCATAACGGTGAACTTAATTGCCTACTGTCTTAACGACCGTTCCACAGGTGCATGTTCATTTAATTGTTTATGGTTCATTGAACAAGCATGGTAAACAGTGTTTAAACCCGTTACAATGAAGATCTGTGAAGTTATTTGGATTGTTTTACTAATTATCTTTGAAAGACAGGGTCCTGAAGAAGAGAAGTTTCTTTTTTTGCTAAGTTTTTATGGAATAATTAGACATGTGAAAGCTGTTTTGATGTGTATATATATATATGAATGACCTTGATGATGACTGCTTGTGTATTGTAATGCCCTGTCTGCTACATATGTTACAGTAAACCATGGTGCATTCTAAAGCATTTTGTTAGAGAGCATGCTGTCTTTAAAACCTACAGTAAACTAAATTAGGAAATGTGACTGGCTTGTCTTTGTGTTTTTACCAGAATAATATATTGATAAAAACAAAAATTGGTATCAGAGATTTGCAATAGCACCTCTAACAATACAGTGGTGTTTGACTATTTCCAATGTTCGTTAAACATCTTATAATTTAAGTCTAGGAGTAATATATTATATGAAATGGAATTCAAGACATACTTTTAATTCCTTACTCTTTTTTGCTTTTTATTGCCCATAACCTTTCCATCCTGTTATGTAGCTAGCTGCTTTCTCGGTCATCGTCATGGTCTAACAACTTGTGCTCTCTGCGTCTGACCTCCCCCATTCCATCCCCCTTCCACCACTTGTTTTTAAGTAACAGAGTGTCCACGGCGGCGAGGTTTTTCTTTCTGGCCCTGTGCCAGCAGAGTCCATTCCTGGAGAGCTGCCAATCCGGTCATCCCAGTCCTGCTGAGAACACTGTTCTGTTTTTCTTTATACGCCGCCAGCCGTGCCTGACTCATGTTTAGGACGCCCGCCGTTCTACAACATGAAAACAGATCTAGTTAAATGGAATAATCTCACCATAAATCTTACAAGTAGAATGGCATGGCTCGCAAAGTTTGTAGATTTATTTTTGGTAATACCCTACTGAAGACATACTTTAAAACAGTATACTTGGACATAACAGAATAAATAGTAAAGTTTTACATGTCCCTAAATCTGAAGGTGGTTTTAACCTTCCAGATGTGGAATTGTATCAACTAGAGGAACAATGGGTAGGCTACATATTGAAGATGTGTATTTTTTAAATGTAACCTTTATTTAACTAGGCAAGTCAGTTAAGAACAAATGTTTATTTACAATGATGCCCTACACCAGCCGAACTCAGACGACGCTGGGCCAATTGTGCGCCGCACTATGGGACTCCCAATCACGGCCAGTTGTGATACAGTCTGGATTCAAACCAGGTTGTCTATAGTGACGCCTCCAGCACTGAGATGCAGTGTCTTAGACCACTGCGCCACTTGGGAGCCCCCAAGTGAGTATGCTCATCCACAGAGTCTTTCACGTGTTTGTTTTCAAAGGATGGAGCTAAGAACATGAACAAATTCATAGTTAAGAACATTATAACAGCATGGAAGAAAATGTAACGGAATCTACAAGAACCAATATTACTCCCACACTGCTCTTGATAGTATCACTGCTCTTGATAGTATCACTGCTCTTGATAGTATTACTGCTCTTGATAGTATCACTGCTCTTGCTTAGTACTGTATCACTGCTCTTGATTAGTACTGTATCACTGCTCTTGATTAGTACTGTATCACTGCTCTTGATAGTATCACTGCTCTTGATAGTATCACTGCTCTTGCTAGTACTGTATCACTGCTCTTGATAGTATCACTGCTCTTGCTAGTACTGTATCACTGCTCTTGATAGTATCACTGCTCTTGCTAGTACTGTATCACTGCTCTCATAGTATCACTGCTCTTGCTAGTACTGTATCACTGCTCTTGATAGTATCACTGCTCTTGCTAGTACTGTATCACTGCTCTTGCTAGTACTGTATCACTACTCTTGATAGTACTGTATCACTGCTCTTGATAGTATCACTGCTCTTGCTAGTACTGTATCACTGCTCTTGATAGTATCACTGCTTTTGCTAGTACTGTATCACTGCTCTTGCTAGTACTGTATCACTACTCTTGCTAGTACTGTATCACTACTCTTGATAGTATCACGGCTCTTGGTAGTACTGTATCACTGCTCTTGATAGTATCACGGCTCTTGGTAGTCCACCCACATCCGTTCAATGCAATGTCTACATAAGGGTGTAAATTATAAACACTCACAAAAGCTCTGATGAAGGTATTGAGGCCAATATGTAAAGCTTAATAAAGAGCAGTGGTACTATCGAGAGCAGTGATACTATCAAGAGCAGTGATACAGTACTAGCAAGAGCAGTGATACTATCAAGAGCAGTGATACAGTACTAATCAAGAGCAGTGATACTATCAAGAGCAGTGTGCGGGTTTCACATTTTTCTCATGTTATTCAACTGTTACCATGCACCTGCAACAAAGATAGATAGCTCAGATGTGCAAGTTCCTTTTGAATTTTAAATATAGGCAACTTAAAAGTTTTATATCATAACATTTTGACCTGAAAGCTTTTGGACATCAGAGCAACGTTAAGGGAATGCTATTTGAGCCAGAAAAATATATTCCTATGATATGTAAGATATAGAACACCTTGCAGAAAGCCTATCCAACTGACAATCTCTTAGAAAAAAGTTAACTATTGGAACAAGACTTACAAATAACTGATATTGGCATAAGATGGAGAGAGTGTTTGAACATAAAGATGAGGGCTATGGTAGTGGTGAGGACTATGGTAGTGGTGAGGACTATGGTAGTGGTGAGGGCTATGGTAGTGGTGAGGGCTATGGTAGTGGTGAGGACTATGGTAGTGGTGAGGGCTACTATAGTGGTGAGGGCTACGGTAGTGGTGAGGACTATGGTAGTGGTGAGGACTATGGTAGTGGTGAGGACTATGGTAGTGGTGAGGGCTACGGTAGTGGTGAGGACTATGGTAGTGGTGAGGACTATGGTAGTGGTGAGGGCTACTATAGTGGTGAGGGCTACTATAGTGGTGAGGGCTACTGTAGTGGTGAGGGCTACTATAGTGGTGAGGGCTATGGTAGTGGTGAGGACTATGGTAGTGGTGAGGGCTACTATAGTGGTGAGGGCTACTATAGTGGTGAGGGCTACTATAGTGGTGAGGGCTATGGTAGTGGTGAGGGCTATGGTAGTGGTGAGGACTATGGTAGTGGTGAGGACTATGGTAGTGGTGAGGGCTACGGTAGTGGTGAGGGCTACTATAGTGGTGAGGGCTATGGTAGTGGTGAGGGCTATGGTAGTGGTGAGGACTATGGTAGTGGTGAGGACTATGGTAGTGGTGAGGGCTACGGTAGTGATGAGGACTACGGTAGTGGTGAGGACTACGGTAGTGGTGAGGGCTATGGTAGTGGTGAGGGCTATGGTAGTGGTGAGGGCTACGGTAGTGGTGAGGGCTACTATAGTGGTGAGGGCTACTGTAGTGGTGAGGACTATGGTAGTGGTGAGGGCTATGGTAGTGGTGAGGGCTATGGTAGTGGTGAGGGCTACTATAGTGGTGAGGGCTACTGTAGTGGTGAGGGCTATGGTAGTGGTGAGGGCTATGGTAGTGGTGAGGGCTATGGTAGTGGTGAGGGCTACTATAGTGGTGAGGGCTACTGTAGTGGTGAGGGCTACTGTAGTGGTGAGGACTATGGTAGTGGTGAGGGCTACGGTAGTGGTGAGGACTATGGTAGTGGTGAGGGCTATGGGAGTGGTGAGGGCTATGGTAGTGGTGAGGGCTACTGTAGTGGTGAGGACTACGGTAGTGGTGAGGGCTACGGTAGTGGTGAGGGCTATGGTAGTGGTGAGGACTATGGTAGTGGTGAGGACTATGGTAGTGGTGAGGGCTATGGTAGTGATGAGGACTATGGTAGTGGTGAGGACTATGGTAGTGGTGAGGACTATGGTAGTGGTGAGGGCTACTGTAGTGGTGAGGACTATGGTAGTGGTGATGGCTACTGTAGTGGTGAGGACTATGGTAGTGGTGAGGACTATGGTAGTGGTGAGGACTATGGTAGTGGTGAGGACTATGGTAGTGGTGAGGACTATGGTAGTGGTGAGGACTATGGTAGTGGTGAGGGCTACGGTAGTGGTGAGGGCTACGGTAGTGGTGAGGGCTACGGTAGTGGTGAGGGCTACGGTAGTGGTGAGGGCTACTGTAGTGGTGAGGGCTACTGTAGTGGTGAGGGCTACTGTAGTGGTGAGGGCTACTGTAGTGGTGAGGGCTACTATAGTGGTGAGGGCTACTGTAGTGGTGAGGACTATGGTAGTGGTGAGGACTATGGTAGTGGTGAGGACTATGGTAGTGGTGAGGGCTACGGTAGTGGTGAGGGCTACTGTAGTGGTGAGGGCTACTGTAGTGGTGAGGGCTACTATAGTGGTGAGGGCTACGGTAGTGGTGAGGGCTACGGTAGTGGTGAGGACTATGGTAGTGGTGAGGGCTACTGTAGTGGTGAGGACTATGGTAGTGGTGAGGGCTACGGTAGTGGTGAGGGCTACGGTAGTGGTGAGGGCTACTGTAGTGGTGAGGGCTACTGTAGTGGTGAGGGCTACTGTAGTGGTGAGGGCTACTGTAGTGGTGAGGGCTATGGTAGTGGTGAGGGCTACGGTAGTGGTGAGGACTATGGTAGTGGTGAGGACTACTGTAGTGGTGAGGGCTACGGTAGTGGTGAGGGCTACTGTAGTGGTGAGGGCTACTGTAGTGGTGAGGGCTACGGTAGTGGTGAGGGCTACTGTAGTGGTGAGGGCTACTGTAGTGGTGAGGGCTACTGTAGTGGTGAGGGCTACGGTAGTGGTGAGGGCTACTGTAGTGGTGAGGGCTACTGTAGTGGTGAGGGCTACGGTAGTGGTGAGGGCTACGGTAGTGGTGAGGGCTACTGTAGTGGTGAGGGCTACTGTAGTGGTGAGGGCTACTGTAGTGGTGAGGGCTACTGTAGTGGTGAGGGCTATGGTAGTGGTGAGGGCTACGGTAGTGGTGAGGCTGTGGTGAAGGTTGTGTTCGTGGGGATTGTTCTTTGTTTCAGTGCCTGATGAGAACGAGTGGAAATATGGGCGGCAGGCCCGGGAGAATCATTAATCCCAGATGACACAGGGTGGGAAAGAACCGGATATGTTTGTGTGTGTGCGTGGGTGGGTGGGTGGAGGACGGTAGCTTGCTACCAGACACTCCAAACTCACATGTGACAAGACAATTACAGTTCAATCCCCTGCAATTACTCCATCAAAAAGACATCACGTGCTATAAGATATAACAGTAGAACTAGAACACCGACTGATGAATACTTGATAGAAGCTCCTCATAGAGAACCACAGATCCAGGATCATATTATCCTACCCCAATCCTGAACTTCATCATCAGGGGGAGGGGTGCTCTACAACAATGACAAAAATTCAACAAAAGGGCTCACCAACAAAAACTTACAAAAGGAATAATTTGAGGCAGAGAGGAGTACGTTTTTCTTGGTAAGACCTTTTGGTAACTTCCATAGGTTTTGTGAGGGCAGTGGCCCACAGGGAGAAGTCAGATGTTAAATGCCCAATAAGCTTTAAAATGGACGAGGGGACATGGGGCACCCTGCCCAGTCTAGTACCCACCCTACAACTAGAGGACCTTTAAACACAGTCTAGTAACCACCCTACAACTAGAGGACCTTTAAACACAGTCTAGTACCCACCCTACAACTAGAGGACCTTTAAACACAGTCTAGTACCCACCCTGCAACTAGAGCACCTTTAAACACAGTCTAGTACCCACCCTACAACTAGAGCACCTTTAAACACAGTCTAGTACCCACCCTACAACTAGAGGACCTTTAAACACAGTCTAGTACCCACCCTACAACTAGAGGACCTTTAAACACAGTCTAGTACCCACCCTGCAACTAGAGGACCTTTAAACACAGTCTAGTACCCACCCTACAACTAGAGGACCTTTTAAACACAGTCTAGTACCCACCCTAGAGGACCTTTAGACACAGTTAAGTGCCACCTCTAGACAACATTAAAACAGTCACTTACAGTACCAGTCAAAACTTTGTACACACCTACTCATTCAAAGGTTTTTCTTTATTTGTACTATTTTCTACATTGTAGAATAATAGTGAAGACATCAAAAACTATGAAATAACACATATGGAATCATGTAGTAACCAAAAAAGTGTTAATCAAATCTAAATATATTTTATATTTGAGATCCTTCAAAGTAGCCACCCTTTGCCTTGATGACAGCTTTGCACACTAGAAAATAGTAAAAATAAATTAAAAACCCTTGAATGAGTAGGTATGTCCAAACTGGTACTGTAAATATTCACACCTCTGAGTCAAAAATATTAAAAATAGTCAAAAATATTCACACCTCTGAGTCAAAAATATTAAAAATAGTCAAAAATATTCACACCTCTGAGTCAATTAGAATCACCTTTGGCAATGATTACAGCTGTGTGTCATTCTGGGTAAGTCTCTAGGAGCTGTGCACACCTGGATTGTACACTATTTGCACATTATTATTTTTAAGTTCTTCAAGCTCTGTCAAGTTGGTTGTTGATCATTGCTAGACAGAAATGTTCATGTCTTGCCATATATGTTCAAGCCTATTTATGTCAAAACTGTAACTAGGCCCCTCAGGAACATTCAATGTCGTCTTGGTAAGGAACTCCAGTGTATATTTGGCTTTGTGTTTTAGGTTATTGTTCTGTTGAAAGGTGAATTTGTCTCCCAGTGTCTGTTGGAATGAAGACTGATCCAGGCTTTCCTCTAGTATTCTGCCTGTGCTTAGCTCTATTCCATTTATTTTTATCCTAAAAAACTCCCGTGCCAATGACAAGCATATCCATAACATGATGCAGCCATCACCATGCTCACTGATGTGTTCTGTTGGATTAGCCCCATACATAACGCTTTGTATTCAGGACATAAAGTTAATTTCTTTGCCATATTTTTAGCAGTTTTACTTCAGTGCCTTATTACAAACAGGGTACATGTTTTGGAATATTCGTATTCTGTACAGGCTTCCTTCTTTTTACTCTGTTATTTAGGTTGGTATTGTGGAGTAACTATATGTACAATGTTGTTGATCCATCCTCAGTTTTCTCCTATCACAGCCATTAAACTCTCACTGTTCTAAAGTCACCATTGGCTTCATGGTGAAATCCCTGAGCAGTTTCCTTCCTCTCCAGCAACTGAGTTAGGAAGGACGCCTGTATCTTTGTAGCGACTGGGTGTATTGATACACCATCCAAAGTGTCATTAATAACTTCACCATGCTCAAAGGGATATTCAGTGTCTGCCTTTTTTATTTTTACCTAATATAATGATAGGTTGCCTTCTTTGCAAGGCATTGGAAAACTTCCCTGGTCTTTGAATTTGCACATTATTAGCTTGACTGAAGGAGCTTACAGATAATTGTATGTGTCAGGTACAGAGAGGAGGTAGTCATTCAAAAATCATCAGTTAACCACTATTATTGCACACGGAGTCCATGCAACTTATTATGTGACTTGTTAAGCCAGGTTGCAGTTGTAAATGAGAACTTGTTCTCAACTGGCCTACCTGGTTAAATAAAGGTGAAATAAACTAAGCACATTTGTACAACAATGTATTTAGGCCCTCTATAACAAAGGGGTTGAATACTTATTGACTCAAGACATTTCAGCTTTTCGTTTTTTGAAAAACATAATTCCACTTTTACAATATTGCGTGTAGACCAGTGACACAAAATCAACATTTTATCCATTTTATATTCAGGCTGTAACACAACAACATGTGGAAAAAGTCAAGTCGTGTGGATACTTTCTGAAGGCAGCGTATGTAAGTGTCCAAGTGCATGCTGTAGGCTACTGTACATTTATGCTAATTTAACTATCTTACTGTGACTGACAGGACTCAAGGACTCATACATTCCCCCCAAAATGTTCTACTGTCTATCTATGGGGAAATGTAAACACAGATTGCAGTAGCCTAAATTAGATACAAAAATAATACTAAATAAAACAATCTTAGATAACGCAGTCATTATCAGAGTATTCCAAAACATTTGTCTTAGAACTAAAGATAGCAAGTTCCTGTGATGTCTGTGCAACACTTCACTATCAAGTGGAAACACAGAAATGTCTTGTTGAGTGAACTGTCAAGTAGTTGTCCTTTTGATAAGAGCACATAAGAGCATGTGCTGTTTGCTGGGTGAAATCCAAACCTCTAAAAAGAAACTCTGCAGTGGTGAGTCATGGTTACCCACGGAGGGGGGGAGGGAGGGCGGGAGGGAGGGAGGGAGAGAGGGAAGGAAGGAGAGAGGGAAGGAAGGAGAGAGGGTGGGAAGGAGGGCGAGAGGATGGGAAGGAGGGAGAGAGGATGGAGGGAGGGTGGGAAGGAGGGAGAGAGGGAAGGAAGGAGAGAGGGTGGGAAGGAGGGAGAGAGGATGGGAAGGAGGGAGAGAAGGAGGGAGAGAAGGAGGGAGGGAGGGTGGGAAGGAGGGAGAGAGAGAGAGGGTGGGAAGGAGGGAGAGGATGAGAAGGAGGGAGGGAGGGAGTGTCTGAAGCTGCAATCAACCCTTGGTGTCACAACAACAGGTGAGATCATAGACCAGGACATCCAGTATTAATGTATGAAAGAGGCTCCAGCTGTCAGACTGAGACATCCATTCGTCCAGCTGTCAGACTGAGACATCCATTCATCCAGCTGTCAGACTGAGACATCCATTCATCCAGCTGTCAGACTGAGACATCCATTCATCCAGCTGTCAGACTGAGACATCCATTCGTCCAGCTGTCAGACTGAGACATACATTCGTCCAGCTGTCAGACTGAGACATCCATTCGTCCAGCTGTCAGACTGAGACATCCATTCGTCCAGCTGTCAGACTGAGACATACATTCGTCCAGCTGTCAGACTGAGACATCCATTCGTCCAGCTGTCAGACTGAGACATCCATTCATCCAGCTGTCAGACTGAGACATCCATTCATCCAGCTGTCAGACTGAGACATCCATTCATCCAGCTGTCAGACTGAGACATACATTCGTCCAGCTGTCAGACTGAGACATCCATTCGTCCAGCTGTCAGACTGAGACATCCATTCGTCCAGCTGTCAGACTGAGACATACATTCGTCCAGCTGTCAGACTGAGACATCCATTCGTCCAGCTGTCAGACTGAGACATCCATTCGTCCAGCTGTCAGACTGAGACATCCATTCGTCCAGCTGTCAGACTGAGACATCCATTCGTCCAGCTGTCAGACTGAGACATCCATTCGTCCAGCTGTCAGACTGAGACATCCATTCGTCCAGCTGTCAGACTGAGACATACATTCGTCCAGCTGTCAGACTGAGACATACATTCGTCCAGCTGTCAGACTGAGACATCCATTAATCCAGCTGTCAGACTGAGACATCCATTCGTCCAGCTGTCAGACTGAGACATCCATTCGTCCAGCTGTCAGACTGAGACATCCATTCGTCCAGCTGTCAGACTGAGACATCCATTCGTCCAGCTGTCAGACAGACATCCATTCGTCCAGCTGTCAGACTGAGACATCCATTTGTCCAGCTGTCAGACTGAGACATACATTCGTCCAGCTGTCAGACTGAGACATCCATTAATCCAGCTGTCAGACTGAGACATCCATTCGTCCAGCTGTCAGACTGAGACATCCATTCGTCCAGCTGTCAGACTGAGACATACATTCGTCCAGCTGTCAGACTGAGACATCCATTCGTCCAGCTGTCAGACTGAGACATCCATTCGTCCAGCTGTCAGACTGAGACATCCATTCGTCCAGCTGTCAGACAGACATCCATTCGTCCAGCTGTCAGACTGAGACATCCATTCGTCCAGCTGTCAGACTGAGACATCCATTCGTCCAGCTGTCAGACTGAGACATCCATTCGTCCAGCTGTCAGACTGAGACATCCATTCGTCCAGCTGTCAGACTGAGACATCCATTCGTCCAGCTGTCAGACAGACATCCATTCGTCCAGCTGTCAGACTGAGACATCCATTCGTCCAGCTGTCAGACTGAGACATCCATTCGTCCAGCTGTCAGACTGAGACATCCATTCGTCCAGCTGTCAGACTGAGACATCCATTCGTCCAGCTGTCAGACTGAGACATCCATTCGTCCAGCTGTCAGACTAGACATCCATTCGTCCAGCTGTCAGACTGAGACATCCATTCGTCCAGCTGTCAGACTGAGACATCCATTCGTCCAGCTGTCAGACTGAGACATCCATTCGTCCAGCTGTCAGACTGAGACATCCATTCGTCCAGCTGTCAGATGGATGAATGGCTTGTTGCGCCTGGCTTGTTGCGAACTAATTTGCCAGAATTTTACGTAATTATGACATAACATTGAAGGTTGTGCAATGTAACAGGAATATTTAGACTTAGGGAGGCCACCCGTTAGATAAAATACGGAACGGTTCCGTATTTCACTGAAAGAAAAAAGTTTTGTTTTCGAGATGATAGTTTCCGAATTTGACCATATTAATGACCTAAGGCTCGTATTTCTGTGTGTTTATTACATTATAATTAAGTCTATGATTTGATAGAGCAGTCTGACTGAGCGGTGGTAGGCAGCAGCAGGCTCGTAAGCATTCATTCAAACAGCACTTTTGTGCATTTTGCCAGCAGCTCTTCGCAATGCTACAAGCATTGCGCTGTTTATGACTTCAAGCCTATCAACTCCCAAGATTAGGCTGGTGTAACCGATGTGAAATGGCTAGCTAGTTAGCGGGGTGCGCGCTAATAGTGTTTCAAACGTCACTCGCTCTGAGACTTGGAGTAGTTGTTCCCCTTGCTCTGCATGGGTAACGCTGCTTCGAGGGTGGCTGTTGTCGATGTGTTCCTGGTTCGAGCCCAGGTAGGAGCGAGGAGAGGGACGGAAGCTATACTGTTACACTGGCAATACTAAAGTGCCTATAAGAACATCTAATAGTCAAAGGTATATGAAATACAAATCGTATAGAGAGAAATAGTCCTATAATTCCTATAATAACTACAACCTAAAACTTCTTACCTGGGAATATTGAAGACTCATGTTAAAAGGAACCACCAGCTTTCATATGTTCTCATGTTCTGAGCAAGGAACTTAAACGTTAGCTTTCTTACATGGCACATATTGCACTTTTACTTTCTTCTCCAACACTTAGTTTTTGCATTATTTAAACCAAATTGAACATGTTTCATTATTTATTTGAGGCTAAATTGATTTTATTGATGTATTATATTAAGTTAAAATAAGTGTTAATTCAGTATTGTTGTAATTGTCATTATTACAAATAAATAAAAACAATCGGCCGATAAATCGGTGGCGGCCTTTTCTGGTCCTCCAATAATCGGCATCGGCGTTGAAAAGTCATAATCGGTCGACCTCTACTCCATAGCCCTCCGGACAGCACACCAGGCTAACCGCTAGGCTACATATTGTAGCGACCTTAACCCAACACATAGCAATCTCGTTAAAATGTTCGGATCTCTTGGCGTAACAGCTATGGTGTTGGGTGACAGTCGCGGATCCGTGTTCCAATTCGCTATAATATGGAGGATACGGGTAAATGAATGTCAGTGCATAATCCCTTTGAGAGTGATGATATCATCTTGAATCCTTTGTTTATCTCAGACTGGTCCTGATACATGGTGCCTGATTTGTCCGCAACAAAGTTAGCATAATTTCGATTGGTTTAATACTGTATAATCCGCCAATAAGGATTTGAGACTGTATTATGTGGGTTACCTTGTAGAAGGCTTCAGGAATGGATGATTTCCACTGGTTGGTGGTTTGATGTGCTTGTCCTGATTTACACAGCACTGGGACACTCATGGCATGCATGCCATTAGATGTCATATTATAGAAAAAAAATAGAAAATTACCAAGATTCTGGTAGTTTACTGGTTAACTTCGAGTTTCCAGTAATACCCTACCTTTGCAACCTTAGATGAGACACAGCAAAACAAAGCAATTTGCATCCGAATGACAATGCATCCGACAAGGTGAACCATCCTGCAATTTCAACCTTTCAATCAGATCATATTCAACCGGGTGAACTATCATATAAATCCAAGCCTCATGAGGGGCCGTATGTGTCAAGGGTCTCCGAGTGGAGTGCTGATTTAGGATCAGTTTTGCCTTTAAGATCACAATCAATAAGTTAACAAGGACAGGGGAGATCTGATACTGGATCAGAACTCAGACGCTTGATACGGTCCCAAACCTCATCCGTCAGGGGTGACCTGGCCAGAACACCCAATTCCCTTTCACCTGCTCCATGATCCAGCAGCATGCGGCAGACCAGGTGGTGGTCCTCACAGTAGGTCTGTCCAGGTTCCACAGACCAGGTGGCGGTCCTCACAGTAGGACTGTCCAGGTTCCACAGACCAGGTGGCTGTCCTCACAGTAGGTTTGTCCAGGTTCCACAGACCAGGTGGCTGTCCTCACAGTAGGTCTGTCCAGGTTCCACAGACCAGGTGGCAGTCCTCACAGTAGGACTGTCCAGGTTCCACAGACCAGGTGGCAGTCCTCACAGTAGGACTGTCCAGGTTCCACAGACCAGGTGGCTGTCCTCACAGTAGGTCTGTCCAGGTTCCACAGACCAGGTGGCTGTCCTCACAGTAGGTCTGTCCAGGTTCCACAGACCAGGTGGCTGTCCTCACAGTAGGTCTGTCCAGGTTCCACAGACCAGGTGGCAGTCCTCACAGTAGGACTGTCCAGGTTCCACAGACCAGGTGGCGGTCCTCACAGTAGGACTGTCCAGATACCACAGACCAGGTGGCAGTCCTCACAGTAGGTCTGTCCAGGTTCCACAGACCAGGTGGCAGTCCTCACAGTAAGACTGTCCAGGGCTCAGAAGGCTGCAGTGATCAGGGGCGTCTCCTGGAGGGAGTTGACCGCGTCCACCTGGGCCCCGTGGGAGATGTAGAGAGCCACCAGCTCAGGGATACCCAGGCACGCTGCCGTGTGTAAAGGTGTGTCCTCGTCTTTGCTCTGACTGGGCTTGTTCACATTGACCCTGGGAGGGAGGGAGGGAGGGAGGGAGGCAGGCAGGCAGGCAGGGAAGTAGAAAATGCCTACATAATCATCTGATTTTGCATTATCCAAAGACATGGCAACCTGAACATAGCACGATTTGACCTGCACTGAACACTAGTATGCTTCATTCTATTCCATGTTGGTTCAACGTAACTTCATTGAAATGAGATGGAAACAACATTGATTCAACCAGTGTGTGCCCAGTCGGACAGTACCGTAGTGGTGTGTCCACAAAGAGACAGAATGTTGACCCTCAATTACAGGGCCACACAGTCGCAGTGTGCAACCGTACGGGCCACGTGAAGCTGGGTCTTCCCATTGGGCTTCCTGTTTTCTTTCCTGTTATTGCAGCAGCACCAGGGCTTTCTCCAGTGAGTTGTACATCACACAAGGAAACACAGAAACATAGAGCAGTGAAAAAATACATTAAAAATATGAACTTGTTACAATCATTATTGAGCCTATATTTTCCACCAAGAGTGTCTGAATGTCTCTTGCACATTAATTTACACTGCCTAATAGCAGGAGTATGTACAGTTGAAGTGGGAAGTTTACATACACTTAGGTTGGAGTCATTAAAACTAGTTTTTCAACCACTCCACAAATTTCTTGTTGACACACTATAGTTTTGGCAAGTCAGTAAGGACATCTACTTTGTGCATGACACAAGTCATTTTTCCAACAATTGTTTACAGACAGATTATTTCCCTTATAATCCACTGTATCACAATTCCAGTGGGTCAGAAGTTTACATACACTAAATTGACTGTGCCTTTAAACAGCTTGGAAAATTCCAGAAAATTATGTCATGTCACAGGATCCAACGAAAGTGGCGCCCCTCCTCGGTCGGGCGGCGCTCGCCGGTCGTCGTCGCCGGCCTATTAGCTGCCACCGATCGTTGTTTCAGTTTCGTTTAGTTTGTCTGTCTGTTCCGCACCTGTTTTGTGTATGTCATTAGTGGGGATTTATTTAATGTGTGTTTTCAGTTGGGATTTTGTGCGGGATTGTTTGTTGTCCACTCAGGACGGTGGGCCTGTGAATGTAGTTGCTTCGCTGGTTGTATTTTGGATGTTTTTGTATTTTTGTGTTTTGTGCTGGCTGACGTCTTATTTCTCTCTTCGGACCGTTTTACCCTGTGTTTTGGGTTGGTCATTATTATTACGCGCCCTTCTGTTTTGGCGTGACCAGTTTGTTGCCGGAGAAAATAAAGACCGTTTACTTTACCTCTGCTCTCTGCGCCTGACTCCAACCACCACTCCTAGAATCATCTGACAGAATCCCGCACCTCAACCTATGGAGTCAGCAGGAGCAGAAGCGCCATCCATGGCTGAGCAGGTCTCCCAACATGCCGGCCTCCTCCACCGCCTAGGCTCGGCCATGGATCAGGTGTTGGCCCGGTTGGAGAGCTGGGAGAGAGGTGCCTCCCCAGCCAGACCAGCTCCGGTCCCTCACCCTACGCACCTATCCACACCCACTGAAGCGGGTGCCGGCGGGATCCGGATTTCACCGCCCAGGGAGTTCGATGGAACGGCCGCTGGGTGCAAGGGGTTCTTGCTCCAACTGGAACTGTACCTGGCGACCGTCCGCCCCCCTCCCTCCGACGAAGAGAGGGTGAGCGTCCTCGTCTCGTGTCTCACGGGTCGAGCCCTGGAATGGGCCAATGCGGTCTGGGAAGGTCCAGACTCGGCCCGGGGTGACTACCCGGTTTTCGATCATCCCCCGGAGGGCAGGGCGGCGGGTGAGCTACTATTCCATTTGAGACAGGAGACGAGGACCGCTCAGGATTTCGCATTGGAATTCCGGACTCTCGCCGCTGGATCGGGGTGGAACGAGCGGGCCCTGATAGACCACTATAGGTGTAGCCTTCGCGAGGACGTCCGCCGGGAGCTGGCATGTAGGGACAACACCTCCACTCTGGACCAACTGGTGGATTTGTCCATCAGATTGGACAACCTGCTAGCTGCCCGGGGACGTTCCAGTCGGGGCCTGTTCGTTCCGCCTACCAGTCCTCCCGCTCCACAGCCCATGGAGATAGGGGGGGCTGCACCGAGGAGGACCGGAGGGAGGGGTCTCTCTTGCACCCGATGTGGACACAGAGGACACACTGTGGACCGGTGCTGGAGAGGTCCCTCCGGGAGTTCGGAGGGCAGGCAGAGCACCGCTTCGCCCCCCCAGGTGAGTCCGCACCAGCCACACCCAGAGCCCCCTGTCGATCACTTGTACACCTCCGTTTGTTTCCCTAATTTTTCCCCTCACTTCCAGTATAAGGCGCTAGTCGATTCAGGTGCAGCTGGGAGTTTTATGGACCATGGGTTAGCGAAGAGGTTAGGGATCCCCCTGGTTCAGCTGGACCACCCCTTCCCCGTGCACGCCCTAGATAGTCGACCGCTAGGGTCAGGCCAAGTAGGGGAGGTCACAGTGCCACTGGTTATGCAGACGTGGGGGGGTCATGTGGAGCGTCTCAGCCTGTTCATCATTGACTCCCCAGCGTTTCCGGTGGTACTGGGAATCCCCTGGCTAGCCACTCACAACCCCCAGATTTCGTGGAGACAGAGGGCTCTAACGGGGTGGTCGAGGGAGTGCTCAGGTAGGTGCATAGGAGTTTCCATCGGTGCGACTACGGTGGAGAGTCCAGACCAAGTCTCTACTGTGCACATTCCCTCAGAGTATGCCGATTTGGCTATCGCCTTCAGTAAGACGAAGGCAACTCAATTACCCCCCCATCGACAGGGAGATTGTGCGATAAACCTCCAGGCTGACGCGGTTCTTCCTAGGAGTCACGTGTATCCTCTGTCTCAGGAGGAAACAGTGGCTATGGATACATACGTCACTGAGTCCTTGAGACAGGGATACATTCGGCCCTCTAAATCCCCCGTCTCCTCGAGCTTCTTTTTCGTGAAGAAAAAGGAGGGAGGTCTGCGCCCGTGCATTGACTATAGAGGTCTAAATGCTATCACAGTGGGTTTCAGTTACCCGCTACCTCTCATTGCTACGGCAGTGGAGTCATTTCACGGGGCGCGCTTCTTCACGAAATTGGATCTCAGGAGTGCGTATAACTTGGTGCGTATCCGAGAGGGAGACGAGTGGAAAACCGCATTTAGTACCACATCTGGCCATTATGAGTACCTCGTCATGCCGTATGGGTTAAAGAATGCTCCCGCCGTCTTCCAATCCTTTGTGGACGAAGTCCTTAGGGACATGCTCGGGCAGGGTGTGGTGGTGTACATCGATGACATCCTGATCTGCTCCGCCACACGCGCCGAGCATGTGTCCCTGGTGCGTAAAGTGCTTGGGCGGCTGCTGGAGCATAACCTATACGTCAAGGCTGAGAAATGTGAGTTCTTCAAAAGAGCCGTCTCATTTCTAGGATATCGCATTTCCACCTCGGGGGTGGAGGTGGAGTGTGACCGCGTAACGGCTGTGCGTAATTGGCCAACCCCAGCCACTGTGAAGGAGGTGCAGCGGTTCTTGGGGTTCGCTAATTATTATCGGAGGTTTATCCGGGGTTTTGGCCAGGTAGCAGCTCCCATTACCTCACTGATGAAGGGGGGGCCGGTGCGGCTACGATGGTCAGCAGAGGCGGACAGAGCCTTTCATCGTCTGAAGGTTCTGTTTACCAATGCACCTGTCCTAGCGCATCCGGACCCCTCTTTGCCATTCATAGTGGAGGTGGACGCGTCCGAGGCTGGGGTAGGAGCTGTGCTGTCGCAGCGTTCGGGCGTTCCCCCGAAGCTCCGCCCATGCGTGTTCTTTTCTAAGAAGCTGAGCCCGGCGGAGCGCAATTATGATGTGGGGGACCGGGAGCTGTTAGCCGTGGTCAGGGCTTTGACGGTGTGGAGACATTGGCTTGAGGGGGCACGTCACCCTTTTCTCATCTGGACCGACCACCGTAACCTGGAGTATATTCGGGCAGCGAGGAGGCTTAATCCCCGTCAGGCGAGGTGGGCCATGTTTTTCACGAGGTTTAACTTCACTCTCTCGTACATTCCAGGTTCCCGGAACCGGAAGGCTGACGCACTGTCGCGTCTCTACGACACCGAGGAGCGGACCATCGATCCTACTCCCATACTTCCCGCCTCCTGTCTGGTGGCACCGGTGGTATGGGAGGTGGATGCGGACATCGAGCGGGCGGTTCGGTCAGAACCTACTCCGTCGCAGTGTCCCGTGGGCCTGAAATACGTTCCGCTTGATGTTCGCGATCGCCTGATCCGATGGTCCCATACTCTACCCTCCTCGGGTCATCCTGGGGTGGAACGGACAGTTCGGGGCCTGAAGGGGAGGTACTGGTGGCCCACCTTGGCTGAGGATGTCCGGCGTTATGTCTCGTCCTGTTCAGTATGCGCTCAGTGTAAGGCTCCTAGGCACCTACCTCGAGGGAAATTACAGCCCCTCCCTGTTCCACAGCGGCCATGGACTCACCTCTCGGTGGATTTCCTTACGGATCTCCCGCCGTCTCAGGGGAACACGGCGATCCTGGTCGTTGTGGACAGGTTCTCTAAGTCCTGCCGTCTGCTCCCTTTGCCCGGTCTTCCTACGGCCCTGCAGACCGCGGAGGCCCTGTTCACTCACGTCTTCCGGCACTATGGGGTGCCCGAGGACATCGTATCTGATCGAGGTCCCCAGTTTACGTCCAGGGTATGGAAATCGTTTATGGAGAGGCTGGGGGTCTCGGTCAGCCTGACCTCGGGATTCCACCCCGAGAGTAATGGGCAGGTAGAGCGCATCAACCAGGATGTGGGCAGGTTCCTGCGGTCATATTGCCAGGACCGGCCAGGGGAGTGGGCGCAGTTCGTGCCATGGGCCGAGATGGCCCAGAACTCTCAGCGCCACTCCTCCACTAATCTGTCACCCTTCCAGGTGGTGCTGGGGTATCAGCCGGTCCTGGTGCCATGGCAACAGAGCCAGACGGAGGCTCCTGCGGTGGAGGCATGGGTCAAGCGCTCTCAGGAGACCTGGAACGCGGTCCAGGAATGTTTAAGGAGGGCGAGCGAACGACACAAGGAGAGCGCTGACCGCCACCGCAGTGACGCCCCCGTGTTTAACCCGGGGGATAGAGTCTGGCTCTCGACCCGGAACCTGCCTCTCCGCCTGCCCTGCCGGAAGCTGGGTCCGCGGTTTGTGGGGCCGTTCAAAGTCCTGAGGAGGATAAACGAGGTGTGTTACAGGTTACAACTTCCTTCGTATTACCGTATTAACCCCTCGTTTCATGTGTCTCTCCTCAGGCCGGTGGTAGCTGGTCCGCTGCAGGACAGTGAGGTGCTGGAGGCCCCCCCGCCCCCCCTGGACATCGGGGGGAGCCCGGCGTACACAGTCCGAGCCATCCTGGACTCCCGACGTCGGGTAGGGGGCCTGCAGTACCTCGTGGACTGGGAGGGGTACGGTCCGGAGGAGAGGTGCTGGGTTCCGGCGGCGGACGTTCTGGACCCCCCTATGCTGTTGGACTTCCACCGTCGCCGACCGGATCGGCCGGCACCTCGCCCTCCGGGCCGTCCCCGAGGCCGGCGTCGGCCTCAGGGGAGGGGTACTGTCACAGGATCCAACGAAAGTGGCGCCCCTCCTCGGTCGGGCGGCGCTCGCCGGTCGTCGTCGCCGGCCTATTAGCTGCCACCGATCGTTGTTTCAGTTTCGTTTAGTTTGTCTGTCTGTTCCGCACCTGTTTTGTGTATGTCATTAGTGGGGATTTATTTAATGTGTGTTTTCAGTTGGGATTTTGTGCGGGATTGTTTGTTGTCCACTCAGGACGGTGGGCCTGTGAATGTAGTTGCTTCGCTGGTTGTATTTTGGATGTTTTTGTATTTTTGTGTTTTGTGCTGGCTGACGTCTTATTTCTCTCTTCGGACCGTTTTGCCCTGTGTTTTGGGTTGGTCATTATTATTACGCGCCCTTCTGTTTTGGCGTGACCAGTTTGTTGCCGGAGAAAATAAAGACCGTTTACTTTACCTCTGCTCTCTGCGCCTGACTCCAACCACCACTCCTAGAATCATCTGACATGTCATGGCTTTAGAAGCTTCTGATAGGCTAATTGACATAATTTGAGTCAATTGGCGGTGTACCTGTGGATGTATTTCAAGGCCTACCTTCAAACTCAGTGCCTCTTTGCTTGACATCATGGGAAAATCAAAAGAAATCAGCCAAGACCTCAGAAAAATAATTGTAGACCTCCACAAATCTGGTTCATCCTTGGGAGCAATTTCCAAACGCCTGAAGGTACCACATTCATCTGTATGAACAATAGTACGGAAGTATAAACACCATGGGACCACGCAGCCGTCATACCACTCATGAAGGAGACGCGTTCTGTCTCCTAGAGATGAACGTACTTTGATGCGAAAAGTGCAAATCAATCCCAGAACAACAGCAAAGGACATTGTAAAGATGCTGGAGGAAACAGGTACAAAAGTATCTATATCCACAGTAAAACGAGTCCTATATTGACATAACCTGAAAGGCCGCTCAGCAAGGAAGAAGCCACTGCTCCAACACCGCCATAAAAAAGCCAGACTCCGGTTTGCAACTGCACATGGGGACAAAGATCGTACTTTCTGGAGAAATATCCTCTGGTCTGATGAAACACAAATAGAACTGTTTGGCCATAATGACCATTATTATGTTTGGAGGAAAAAGGGGGAGGCTTGCAAGTCAAAGAACCCCATCCCAACCGTGAAGCACGGGGGTGGCACCATCATGTTGTGGGGGTGCTTTGCTGCAGGAGGGACTGGTACACTTCACAAAATAGATGGCATCATGAGGAAGGAAATTATGTGGATATATTGAGGCAACACCTCAAGACATCAGTCAGGAAGTTAAAGCTTGGTCGCAAATGGGTCTTCCAAATGGACAATGACCCCAAGCATACTTCCAAAGTTGTGGCAAAATGGCTTAAGGAACACAAAGTCAAGGTATTGGAGTGGCCATCACAAAGCCCTGACCTCAATCCTATAGAAGATTTGTAGGCAAAACTGAAAAAGCATGTGCGAGCAAGGAGGCCTACAAACCTGACTCAGTTACACCTGCTCTGTCAGGAGGAATGGGCCAGACTTCACCCAACTTATTGTGGGAAGCTTGTGGAAGGCTACCCGAAAAATTTGACCCAAGTTAAACAATTTAAAGGCATTGCTACCAAATACTAATTGAGTGTATGTAAACTTCTGACCCACTGGGAATGTGATGAAAGAAATAAAAGCTGAAATAAATCATTCTCTCTACTATTATTCTGACATTTCACATTATTAAAATAAAGTGGTGATCCTAACTGACCTAAGACAGGTAATTTTTACTCGGATTAAATGTCAGGAATTGTGACAACCTGAATTGTGACAAAATCTATTTGGCTAAGGTGCATGTAAACTTCTGACTTCAACTGTATGGCCCTTTACCTAGCATTGTTAAATAAGTTGGCACAAAGAGCAGGAGTGAATATACCTGCATGCATGAGGAGAATGACAACAAGAAGTCTATCATCTTACATTCCTTTCCAACTCTATAAACTCTCCCTGTTCACAGTTTATTTCTCTGTAAAAGCATCCTGCTCAGTGTACTCTAAGTGGGTCTGATAGAGGTCTATCGCCCTCCAGTGGGTGGTATCCTACAGTACTCCTCTCTGCCTGTGTTAGCACTGGTGATAGTTAAATAACCCACCACCCCCTCCAGTGGGTGGTATCCTGGGTGGTATCCTACAGTACTCCTCTCTGCCTGTGTTAGCACTGTTGATAGTTAAATAACCCACCACACCCTCCAGTGGGTGGCATCCTGGGTGGTATCCTACAGTACTCCTCTCTGCCTGTGTTAGCACTGTTGATAGTTAAATAACCCACCACACCCTCCAGTGGGTGGTATCCTGGGTGGTATCCTACACTACTCCTCTCTGCCTGTGTTAGCACTGTTGACAGTTAAATAATCCACCACACCCTCCAGTGGGTGGCATCCTGGGTGGTATCCTACAGTACTCCTCTCTGCCCGTGTTAGCAGTGTTGACAGTTAAATAACCCACCACACCCTATCTAAACAAATGCAAAGAACAAATGTAGCCACAAAGCTGCTACCAATGCCCTGAGTCTCAGATGTAGCAGTAGGACACTGTTCACTAGGTGTGTATAGAGTTCACAGAAGGCTGCTGAGGGGAGGATGGCCTTTATCTTGGCCAGGTCGCAGTTGTAAATGAGAACTTGTTCTCAGCTGGCCTACCTGGTGAAATAAAGGTGAAATAATATTATTATTATTATTATTATTATTATTATTAAGGGCCAGAATGGAGCGAATGGAATGGCATCAAACACCTAAAAGCCATGTGTTTGATGTAATTGTTACCATTCTACTGATTCTGCTACCAGTAATTACCAGAGCCCGTTCTCCCCAATGAAGTGCCACCAGCCTCCTGTGATAGAGTTAACATAATGCCCCTACTATTCACAAGCTGATATCTGTGATCTATCAAGTCCCCAAACAACCACACATGGAGGCCTACATTAGTCAGTCAACAGTGGCAGTAGGATACACCATTACCATGCGTGAATTTGACCACAACCATACCTTTACCTTAGTTCCTGCATACTCCTACCATGCACAACTGATACAGGAATTAAGTTATCAATGTTCTTAAACCGAACTTCAATTTAACTTCTCAGTTTGTATACCAGAAGGTGTAAGGTTCCGGTTGAAGGAAACAGACTGAGATCCAGCCTACAATAATCAGGATGTTTGTTTACGAGAGCTCTCCCGTTATACAATGTACACAGCCTTTTATACCTAACATTTGGTCATATGAATGCCCCTCCTCTTCTCTAACACTGATGATGCAGTTTACAAAC
This sequence comes from Salmo trutta, assembly GCF_901001165.1. Lineage (NCBI taxonomy): Eukaryota > Metazoa > Chordata > Actinopteri > Salmoniformes > Salmonidae > Salmo > Salmo trutta. Next base: position 15,187,565 of record NC_042992.1, read on the forward strand.
TTTTCTACAACACATACATTGTTTATCATATCTTGCACCTGGTACCCAATCCACTGTAAGCCTCAAGGTTTCTCCCCTCCCTGGGTGGGGAGACATTCTTCCTGTTATCAGTTCCTCCGTGGTCCCAAGTTGTCTGCTGTCTGTTAACAGTTCACCTTTTCCTTGAACGTCTCACTTACATTGCTAAATATTAAAGTCTCAGCTTTTCCCATGGACACACATTAGTACATTAACCTTATAATCACTCGGTTATACATTTTCAGGGTGAAATCATTTAGTCAAACCTTTAATCATATAATTTCCATTACAGCAATCCTGGTCTGGAATCAAAACTGACTAGGACAACCACAACCATACCTTTACCTTAGTTGCTACATACTCCTACCATGCACAACCCTAGTCTGGAATCAAAACTGACTAGGACAACCACAACTCTGCCTTGCTTGTATGAGGCCAGGACCATGCGTTTGTCCTCCACCTCCAGCAGCACAGTGTCGATATCCAGGTTGGTAGTGTAGAGTATCTCCAGGACCTCCACTTTGTTGTTGGTTTGTAGGGCCTTCAGGAAACGGCCTTGATCCTCCACACAGTCTGCTGTCTGTGGGTCAGCAGCTCCTCACTGTCCCTTCTCTTCTCCTGGTGTTACTACTGCCCTCACCAAGGCATGGATGCATCTTCTGATGATGTCATAAATGGTGCATAGTAGGTGGCTTACACAGACACAGAGACATAGACATCCTCTCTTGCAGTGACAGTGTCCCCACAACAACAAAGCATAGCAGGATTCTAGAAAGAGAAAGAGAGAGGAAGGGAGGAAGTCAAAGAGAAAGAGAAAGGAAGGAAGTGAAAGAGAGGGAAGGCAGAAAAGAGTGGGGAGTGAATTTCAATCCATCTAGAATCATGTTATTAGGCAGGTTCTAAATAGAGAGGAAGGTGAGTAGGGAGGATCAGTGCCAAATGGAACCCATACGGCTCTGGTTCAAAGTAGTGCACTATAAAGGGCATAAGGTTTCATTTGGGACGACGGTAACCTGGGACTCAGTTCAGTTTGGATTGAATCAGGCAGACGTGGGTTGGCAAGTGTTGTCCACACTCTGACAGAATAGCATTACGGGGGATATGCTCACAGTCACATGGTCAGGTGAAAATAATAATAGTATAATACATTACATGTATATTTAGCTCCATGTAGGGAAGTCAAGCAAGGTTAAAAGTGAACAAGCTTATTCCATGCATTCTGCAAAGCTCTGTGATAACCACCTGAAATTGATCTTCAAGTATTTACTGTCTGCAGGGTGTGATATGAGTGTATATTATCTAGGCCTACAGGCTATAGGCCCTGGTCAAAAGTAGTACACTATATAGGGTGCCATTTGGGATGCACTCCTTACACTACTGTGTCTACTTTGTGTGTTCTCTTGAGTTTTTCAGTTTTTCATAAGGAGTTCAATTGATATTGAGAATATTACTGGAGCTCTGTCAGTATAGGCATCCTGGGGTTCTTCATAGAGCTACAGGACTAGCTCTGGTCCATCACGCTACGACAACAACGACGAGTTGCCTCCGCCTCCGAGTGTACTAGACTAGAGGAACGTGCACTATCGCCCTGGACCAGAGCTAGAAAGGGACATGAGATTTTTTTTTTTAAAGCTTTACTTTCAACATGTTGTTTTTTTGTACAGGGTTTCATAGTACGGTTCCAACATGAATAACAGGGGACGACTGCATGAGGCTAAACACAGTAAAAAACGACGGAACAATGACAGTGACTCTGTTCCATTTTATTCAGTGTGACAGACAGCTCTGCCCATTCAACTTTTCAAAATGCAAAAGAGGGAGAGCAAGAAAATGAGAAAAAAGAAAGAGGGGAACAAGAAGCACAGATTTCTTGATGTGAACTAATGCAGCTAGCCTAGCAGTCATGATTATCTCTCACTCTCAGAACATTCTCATGGACAGATCAACACCCCTCCAGCCCCACACAAACTGTACACAAGCTGCACACTGACACAGTAGAAAACAAGGCTTCTTCAGGGTTAATACAGCATATTGCTTTCAACTTTTACTGTACATACAAAAGTCATAGAGTGCTGTCCAACGGTAGACTGGGCAGGTGAGCGTTGGGAATAGGTTGGAGTAGTGTTTCGTCATAAGCCCAGACGCTCTGTTTTAAGAGTAGTACTGGACTAGACTGAGAGAAAGGAAGAGGAGGGAAAAACATTTTTTCTCAGGTTATACAATTTAAATCGGGTTAATATACAAACTTCAATCATTGGTAATGACTCGATTTGATGATCATCATTTTCCTTTTTACAACATTTTATGAACATTTGTTTTAGAACTTTTTGGCAAAAGGATAATCATACAATTACTTGATATTATAATGATGCGTTAATACACTAATGTTGCATAAGTTATTGTAAACAATATACAAGATGCTTTGTTTTTAACATAAAATAATAAATAATACCATATAAACATGAATACCGGTGTGATCTAAGTGGCATTGCATGGAGGTATCTTATCTTTGTCTCTTTTCCCATCCACCAACACACAGGGTATACTTGCCTTTAAAGGGAAAGTTCACTCAGCAGTCAAGTGAAGATAGAGCACTTTCATTAAAGAGAAAAAACTGTCATGATTATGTCTTTTTTGGGGAGAGTGAACTATCCCTTTAACCCTTATATGGTTTGAAAATGGCAGATTTGGGCGCTGATAAATGCCTAAATTGGAATGCAGTAGTTGTACAGTAACATGCTATACATGATGTCAGACCTCAGGCTGTACACTTCACTTCAGTATGTGTTTTGATCCTGAACTTGAGTACTGTGCGCAACAAGAAGTTGCTCCGTCCCTGCAGCTAATTGGGCAACGTTTTTGTTGTCCGAGTGAAGGAAATGCTGTAAATTAAGAGAACTTAATGTATTCTGAAAGATGAGACGTTGAGGATTATAAATACTGCTTTGATGTCATAAAAAAAAAGCCAAACATCTGTGAGTCCAAATGTGCACTTCACATTTCCATATCATAAAACTCATGTCAGATACAGTGTCAATGTTTATAATCACTACGTTTGATGTACAGTTACAAGATGACTTGGCGTTATACCCTTGGGTGTTCTGAACAGAATGAACCTGTTTGTCTATTGTGAAGTAAATGTACCGCAGCACACGCACCTGAATGCACTCATGACCCCTTTCTATGTGCACCAAAATGCTGATCTGTGTCCCTGAATTGCATTGTGAAAGCCTAACACTGTAATATCGCATTTCATAATTTAGCTTGTCATGCTGGCAATAGAACAGGCTTTCAAATGATGCCCACTTGACCCAGATTGCGATTTATGGACTGTTTTTGGATTGCGTAAACAGTAATTCTGTGAGGGCGGGATGCAGGGTTATGTTCCAAACATAACATGTGTGCTTGCTCTAGTTCCTCAATAGCACAGGTAGGAGAGCAACAAAAAAAGAACGTTATATAGGGTGTCCAATTAAAAAAGGCATATTTTGAACAATGGATAAAATAATATGTACATGTATAGATAATCCTCTAAGAAGATATTGGAGTTTTCACCCATATAGGATGTCCAGAATTGGGGTGACTAAATCAATAGAGGCCAAAAAAAAAAGTTTTATAAAATCTGGAAAATTGCATCACATCAGCTAGGCTGGATTCTGTGCAAACATTAAGACTACTGTATACTTGACAAACTCACTTTCCCGTTGAACTCATCTTTCTTCTCGAAACCACGGGACATAAAACAATATAGAAGTAAGATGGATATCGATTTTGAGACATAACATGTAGTATTTTCATATTTTATTATAGACTTTTCATATTAATTCTTGGTCTTTTTCGAAGCAACGGAGCGCCGAGCATACATCAAGCTTTTATTTTCAAAGCCTTTTACATTTAATTCAGTTCGTGTCACGCCAATTTACCTTTTTGCAACCCGCAGAAACAACTTTGAAGAAGACAACCACAAAATGTAAAATCCTAAAAAGTTATGAGAAACTTGCACCGCTGTGTGAACAGAGCTTGGTGTTTATTGTCGGATGTACTTGGTTACGAAATCCGACTTTTTCATATGTTAGAGGAAGACCCCACTGAAAGATTCAGAACATGAATAATCATATTTGTCTTGGTACAAATGTATTATATAACATAAGGAAGTGAAATTTCATCACCAAAGCACGTTTTCTGGGCAGAGTGGCTGAAAACCCTACCTTATTGTTGAAGACTTTTTGAGTCATAAAAGTGCATTGGAACTGTGAACACTTCAGAGAGGTGTGTGTCCACTTGGAGACACCAGTTAGACCTCTCACTCAAGGCCTTGTAATTGTTCTGTCTTATGTTGCACCTACCCCACATTACTCCTTTACAACAGCAGCATCACCAGCATGGAGACATTTCAATGGCTATACAATGTATGTAAACATGAACAAATGAGGATTCCTGGGTAAGATAATGGAACATAATGACTCATGAGCTTAAAATATATTCAAAATACGTATTGCATAAAACATAATTACCACAACATTATCAATCAAAGTTTGGACACACCTACTCATTCCAGGGTTTTTCTTTTCTTTTTACTATTTTCTACATTGTAGAATAATATTGAAGACGTCAAAACTTTGACATAACACATATGGAATCATGTAGTAACCAAAAAGGTGTTAGACAAATTATTTTATATTTGAGATCCTTCAAAGTAGCCACCCTTTGCCTTGATGACAGCTTTGCACACTCTTGGCATTCTCTCAACCAGCTTCATGATGTAGTCACCTGGAATGCATTTCAATTAACAGGTGTGCCTTGTTAAAAGTACATTTTGAGTGTGTTTGAGCCAATCAGTTGTGTTGTGACAAGGTAAGGGTGGTATACAGTAGATAGACCTATTTGGGGAAAAAGACCATGTCCATATTATTGCAAGAACAGCTCAAGAGAAATGACAGTCCATCATTACTTTAAGACATGAAGGTCAGTCAATGCGGAGAATGTCAAGATCTTTGAAAGTTTCTTCAAGTGCAGTCGCAAAAACCATCCAGCGCTATGATGAAACTGGCTCTCATGAGGACCATCACAGGAAAGGAAGACCCAGAGTTACCTCTGCTGCAGAGGATAAGTTCATTAGAGTTAAGTGCACCTCAGATTGCAGCCCAAATAAATGCTTCACAGAGTTCAAGTAACACACACATCTCAACATCAACTGTTCAGAGGAAACAATCAGGCCTTCATGGTCAAATCAAGGCACACCTAACCAGCATGGCTACCACAGCATTCTGCAGTGATATGCCATCCTATCATTTGTTTATTCAACAGGACATTGACCCAAAACAGACCTCCAGACTGTGTAAGGGCTATTTGACCAAGGAAAGTGATGAGTGCTGCATTAGATGACCTGGCCTCCACAATCAACTGATCTCAACCCAATTGAGATGCTTTAGGATGAGTTGGACCGCAGAGTACAGGAAAAGCAGCCAACACTTTTTTGGTTACTACATGATTCCATATGTGTTATTTCATAGTTCTGATATCTTCACTATTATTCTACAATGTAGAAATTTGTAAAAATATAGAAAAACCCTGGAATGAGTAGGTGTGTCCAAACTTCTGACTGGTACTGTATGTCAATGTCCTTTAAAAAAAACTGATGTAAAGGTATCTATGAAACAGAAATATTAACTCCAAAACGGTTGGACTGTATTGCGTGTATGTATCTATTCTAGTGAAACGTTTGTAATCTCAGTAATTGTGTATGTACTGTGGCGAAACTGAGTCAATGATGAACCTGCACACAAATGTAATCCACTCTTTCAGATTCTGTATCTTTCTTCAAATGTTTCAGTGTACACAGGTAGTGGGATAAACATTACGCCCTGTTCTAAAAATGCCAATCATGGAAAACGAGCCATTTCGTAATCACAGGGCATAAAATACAAACAGAATCATCTGAAAAGATATGGTCATATTATTTGCCAGCTTTGAGACAATCGGGTAGAAGCTGGTAGGGTTGCGAAAATGTAGGCAGCGGTTGGGTTTTACTTTAGTTATTTAGAGTAGGGGTTCTCATAATTTTGGGGTTGGGGACCCCTTTTGTGTTAGCAAATTCATCAGAGACATCTGCAGTAGTCTACATGGCTGGATGAACAAATGCTGCATTCAAGACAACTGGGAGCTCGGAACTCTGTACTCGGAAATCTCCGACCTCAGACTTCAGTGCATTCAAGACATCTGGGAACTCTGAAAAAAACTAGCTCCGAACTGTTATCCAACTCGGAATTCCAAGTCAGAAACTCGTTCCTCCTAGAGCTCTGACTTTCCGATCTGAAGATCAATGACGTCACGATTTGACCGCGTTTTTTTCAGTTCCCAGTTGTCTTGAAAGCACCATGGGGAATAACATTTCAAAGGCCCACCTCTTGGCATCGGAGAGATATTTTTTTGCCATTTTCAAGCTAATTTCCTGCAATTCTACACATTTTGCCATGAGGCAGCGATATACATTTTTTTTGCAACTTTAAAACTAATATCCTGCAAGTCTACCCAATTTGCCATGAGGCAGAAAGAAAACGTAGCAGTTTTAAAGCTTAAATTACAGTGCATTTAGGTTTTAAATAAAACAGTTTGGGGGAATAGTAATGAGTTGAAAAATGTATCATTGGTGGAGTAATGTGGATACCAATATCCCTGTGAGCCTCCCAGGCCCATGTTGCCCAGAGTTAAGAACATAGATTGTAGATTAATAATATTACATTGTGTTACACACTTTAAACTTATTCCACAGATCCCTTGGCCAAAAGTCATTTAATCTGTTTTTAGTAATATACATGAAAAAAAATCATGTAAAAAATATATATACAGTGCATTCGGAAAGTATTCAGACCTTGACTTTTTCCACATTTTGTTAGGTTACAGCCTTATTCTAAAATTGATTAAATTAATTTTTATTCCTCATCAATCTACACACATTACCCCATAATGGCAAAGTGAGAACAGGTTTTTCAGAAGTTTTTGCAAATGTATTAAATTTAAAAAACAGAAATACCTTACTTACATAAGTATTCAGATCCTTTGCTATGAGACTCAAAATTGAGCTCAGGTGCATCCTGTTTCCATTGATCATCCTTGAGATGTTTCTACAACTTCATTGGAATCCACCAGTAGTAAATTAAATTGATTGGACAAGATTTGGAAAGGCACACACCTGTCTATATAAGGTTCCCACAGTTGACAGTGCATGTCAGAGCAAAAACCTAGCTATGAGGTTGAAGGAATTGTCCGTAGAGCTCCTAGACAGGATTGTGTCGATGTATAGATCTGGGGAAGGGTACCAAAACATTTCTGCAGCGTTGAAGGACCCCAAGAACACAGTGGCCTCCATCAATCTTAAATGGAAGAAGTTTGGAACCACCAAGACTCCTAGAGCTGGCCGCCCGGCCAAACTGAGCAACCGGGGGAGAAGGGCCTTGGTCAGGGAGGTGACCAAGAACCCGATGGTCACTCTGACAGAGCCTCAGAGTTCCTCTGTGGAGATGAGAGAACCTTCCAGAAGGACAACCATCTCTGCATTACTCCACCAATCAGGCCTTTATGGCAGAGTGGCCAGACGGAAGCCACTCTTCAGTAAAAGGCACATGACAACCTGCTTGGGTTGTCAAGGACTCTCAGCCATTATAAATTAGATTCTCTGGTCTGATGAAACTTAGATTGAACTCTTTGGCCTGAATGCCAAGTATCACATCTGGAGGAAACCTCGCACCATCCCTTTGGTGAAGCATGGTGGCGGCAACATCATGTTGTGGGGATGTTTTTCAATGACAAGGACTGGGAAACTAGTCAGGATCGAGGGAAAGATGAATGGAGCATAGTACAGAGAGATCCTTGAAGAAAATCTGCTCCAGAGCGCTCAGGACCTCAGACTGGGTCGAAGGTTCACCTTCCAGCAGGAAAACAACCCTAAGAACACAGCCAAGACAAAGCAGGAGTGGCTTCGGGGCATGTATCTGAATGTCCTTGAGTGGCCAAGCCAGAGCCTGGACTTGAACCCGATTGAACATCTCTGGAAAGACCTGAAAATAACTGTGCAGAAACATTCCCCATCCAACCTGACAGAGCTTGAGAGGATCTGCAGAGGAGAATGGGAGAAACTTCCAAATACAGGTGTGCCAAGCTTGTAGCGTCATACTCAAGAAGACTCAAGGCTGTAATCGCTGCCAAATGTTCTTCAACAAAGTACTGAGTAAAGGGTCTGAATACTTACGTAAATGTGATATTTAGTTTTTTTCCCATACATTTTCTAAAATGTCTAAAAAGCTGTTTTTGCTTTGTCATTAAGTGGTATTGTGTGTAAATTGATGAGGGAAAAAAAACTATTTAACGCATTTTACAAAAAAACTAACGTAACAAAATGTGGAAAAAAGTCAAGAGGTCTGAATACTTTCCCAATGTAGTGTATATACAGTACCAGTCAAAAGTTTGGACACCCCTACTCATTTCAGGGTTTTATTATATTTTGATTTGTTTAACACTTTTTTGGTTACTCCATGATTCCATATCTGTTATTTCATAGTTTTGATGTCTTCACTACTTTTCTACAATGTAGAAAATAGTAAAAATAAAGATAAATCCTCGAATGAGTAGGTGTGTCCAAACTTTTGACAGGTACTGTATATATTTTAGATCTATCCGCTTAAACCTTACTGTACCTCCGCGACCCCACTTTGAGAACCCGATTTAGAGAGTATCAAAAAGAGGTTGAAAGCAGGTCACAGGCGGAGGCTGATGAAGCTATGTTCTCTTTGAAATGTCATCATCCTGTTTTTGGAGCAGGGTCTGGTATGTTACAAATTCATGGAACTGTTCACTTCACACTAAGAGGAATCAGTCCACTCACTAAGTCCTTAGTCATTCATAGTGCGAAGTGCTCTAATGCGATGCAGAGGCCAGTTTACTGTTAGCAGACTAAAGAGTTTAGTTCATACAGTAGTTGGAATTCCAGTGTTGAGATCTCCATTGTAGTTCCAGTAAGGAGTATAAATACTTTTCCTCCCACAAACTTGGTTCTTATTCCAGTAAGCCTTGAACTTGTCTATTCAATAGACTTCAGTTCCTCTTGAGTAGTTCCAGTGTTGCCATCATTCTCCAGTAGTAGGAGTCAAGGAGCAGGCCTGACCCCTAGAGTGGTGAGATCTGGATATTGCCCCACCATCCACTACACAGACCTGACCCCTAATGGTGAGATCTAGGTATTGCCCCACCTAGTGGTTAGGTCTGGGTATTGCCCCACCATCCACCACCCAGCCCTGACCCCTAGTGTTGAGATCTAGGTATTGCCCCACCAAGTGGTAAGATCTGGGTATTGCCCCATCATCCACCACACAGCCCTGACCCCTAGCGGTGAGATCTAGGTGTTGGTTGCCCCACCTAGTGGTGAGATCTGGGTATTGCCCCACCAAGTGGTGAGATCTGGGTATTGCCCCACCAAGTGGTGAGATCTGGGTATTGCGTTCACTATCCCCTACACAGGTCATTTGTAGAGAATGTGCTTCATCAAAGCTATGATGGGAAGATTCAGATTCCATAAATCTATCGATCTATCTGCACAGGATTTACATGTTCATTTGACAAAAAATGGCACATTAGACTTCTCTATGTGATCATATATGTACATTGTCATTATGTCTAAAGGTGTTTTACATAACACATCATAAAAAGAGGAGGAACGCAGACGAGTGTGAAGCTGATATATTTGGGTGTTTCTGTTTTCCGAATGAATAAATAAACCTGAATTACAGCAAAATAAATAATATGTAATGGAGGTGGAGGTTTGGAAACACTATGACAGGGTTTCCAAAACTTGGTCCTCGGGACCCCAAAGGGTTTTGGTTTCAACTAATCATCAAGCTTTGATCATTTGAATCAGCTGTGTGGTGATAGGGCAAAAACTAAACGTGCACACCTTGGGATCCGTAGGACTGAGTTTGGGAAACGCTGCACTACGAGGATGTACAATGAAGTGAAAGGTAGGCAGGTGGGTGGGCAGCATTTTTACTATCCAACTGTCTGGTCATTTTGGTATTTGTTCGGTGGTACAGTAGCGTGATGGCCTCCAGCGCTACAGCCTCCAGGAGTAGTGCACTGAACTCCACAGCCTGAACTCAAGCCCTGTTAGGTGTTATACTAGAGATAATACAGAAAGGAGGAGATGGGAATCGCATTAGGCTATGAATGGAGGAACGTATAACGCCCCACTCAGCACAGCAGACTGTCAACCAATCGCATTCACGTTGTCATGCTGCATCACGCTGTTGCTAAGCAAATCGTCACGCAATTCTCAAAGTCAGGGTATGAATCTCAAAGTCAGAGTATGAATCGAGAAACCTGCCTATCTTCCTCAAAAGTACGTAATGTCACGATTCCAAAGCTATACGATATTACACAGAACAAGTTAATTATCTCACATCTCGGAAAAGATTTGTAATGTTGGGTTTTTGACCCAGCACCCAATTGAGCTCTCCTTGTCCCAGAATCACCCAGAATGCACCGCGGGCCCATTGACGACACATGGGCAACGTACACAATGAGCATTAATACGATTCCACTGGAGTTTCCCCATCTCCTCCTTCAAAGTATCTCTGGTTATATCAATTGACATATCACATAATATATCTGGTATTTTAGCTCAGTGGTTCTGGTGACTGTTTCTATCCCTGGAGATGCTACTTTGTAGTGGTTGTTGGTAGAAAGACAAGGAGAGGTAGGTCTTAAAGCCGTGGGTTACTTTGCTGCGCAGTCTGCTGTCTCGGAGTGGCCCTTGCTGCTGGGTTTGTGGGCCTGTTTCTGTTGCTGCTCCAGCTCTTTCTTACGGAGCTTCTCTCGCTGTTTGTCCAGTTTCTCCCGGTTCCTCCGAGCCTTCTCCATCAGGACCTTGAGGTCCTTTGCCTTCTTCTTGATCAGAGCCCGGTCCTGGGAGGAGGCAACGCCAAGGGTCTGTACACCAACACACACACACAGGACAAGGTTCAGAGATCGGGGGGTGAGTGAACAGATGCACATCTGTAAGGGAAATCAAGTCCAGGGAATTGAACGCAGCAGCTAGGGTCTAATAAAATACATCACGAGCTGTAACAATTTTAGCCTGTTTTTTTACAGTTAATATCTTTGGCCCAAAGCTTCAGGGCAAGTATAGAAGCTAATGACAGAAATGTATTCATAATCAGTTACTATATTAAAAAGTTAAAGTACTTGTAGCTTGGCGAGTTTCACCAAACACCCTAATATGACAATATGTAAACAAGGTGATACTAGTAACTTACTAGTGACTAAGGCCAGGATTCAATCCAAGGCACATTGTAGAGCAGCGCACTTTAACAGACTTTTATACTTGAGCTGACATGATCCTTTACCATGAATGTGATCTCTGCGAACGTCGGAGAAAATGCTTTTAAAAGGCACATTGTCAACTGTATAGTGCGGTGCTCTATAGCGCACCTCAGATTGAATCCCAAAGTAACTAACACAGCTGGATATGCACATTAACACAGGTTTCATCCCTTTACCTTGAGCTCAGTACTGTCCAGCTGCAGTAGCTGGACTCCGTCTACGTTCTTGGCCATGAAATCTGGGATGTACTGCTCCAGGTTTAGTCCCATGAGCCAGCGGGACACCTGCTGGGAGGTCCACTCTGTCACAATGAGGTTCTGCCACTGGTGCTGCTTGGGGCACTGGCCCTCATCGAGGATCTAGATACACAAACACACACGGTTGGAGGTCTACAGAGAACCAAGCTTTCTTCAACCTTTATTTCTCTCTCCACATGAAGCGACGAGAGCGAACACATAGTGATGGGTGATTTAAAATGAATCATTTCTAAATGTTTAGAATAGGTGTTGACAGCATGCTGAAGACTGAACATCACATAAGAAACACGCAGTCCCAAGGTTTTGGAGTATCTACCGGTATGTTAAAACAATATGAGAATTATTGACGGATGGAGGCGTGTGATGTAAACACATTTCCTTTAAGCCGTTCAGAGCCAGATCCTACCTCCTCATCTATCATATCCAGACTCTGAACATGGCAGCATGGGGGACAACAGGACAGGAGAGGCCAGTCAATACAAAAACACAGCAGCAGCAGTGGAACAGGGCACACAATGGTGCCCTTTACAGGCCTACAGGGCAGGGTCTGCCAAACTCTGTCCTGGGCCCCCGGGTGCACGTTTTGGTTTATGTCCTAGCACTACACAGCTGATTCAAATAACCAACTCATTATCAATCTTTGACTATTTGAATCAGCTGTGTAGAGCTAGGGAGGAAACAAAACGTGTACCCAGGGGGGGCCCAGGACAGAGTTTGGGAGACCCTGCTACAGGGTACATACAAGATACAAAATGGCTGAATAGTGAACCTACCGTTGCTTACATAAAAGTGAGTTAAATTGAATATAAGTTGTAAGGAATAAACAGGAAACAGGTCAGTCGAACACCATTGTTACACTGTCTGGACACTTGGCAACCAGATGTTATTTGGCATGGCAGGAGCACTATGTGGTGAAATATAGGCACTTAAAATATAGTTCAATAACTACTGCTTGTTGATACTGGGTTGATACTTTATGTGAGATCAAATCTTTGTTTCTCACCTCGTCCAAGGAGAGCACCAGGGTGTGTGAGTGACCGGACATCTTGGCTTCAGTCAGCAGACCACTGACCTCCACTGAGCTGCTACTGCTGGTACTCAGATCATCCTTCACCACAGGACCCTATGGAGAACAACACCATGCAGAAGTCTATTAGTCCTTAGTCAAAACATTGTTTACATCCAAAATGGCATCCTATTCCCAATTTACGCCCTATGGGCCCTGGTCAAATGTTTGTGTGCCATTTCATGCCCAGCCTTTTGTTTTTACCTTTATTTAACTAGGCAAGTCAGTTAACAACAAATTCTTATTTACAATGACGCCATACCCCGGCCAAACCTGGGCAATTGTGCGCCGCCCTATGGGACTCCCATTCACGTCCGGTTGTGATACAGCCTGGAATCGGACCAGGGTCTGTAGTAACGCCTCTAGCATGGAGATGCAGTGCCTTAGACCGCTGTGCCACTCGGGAGCCCATCTCACATATTGTATTCCCCTCTCAACACAAATAAATACATTTTTGTTGTGTGATGTTTTTAATCCAAAGCAACTAAATTCCATTGTTGATGCAATTTAATGCTGATTTCAAAATGTATAGATGGACGAGACAGGACGGACTGTTACATACATATTCTGTGGACTTATTGCTAATTCAGAGACATATTGTATTGTTCAATGATGTGACGTAATGAAATATAACTTTGATATTATACTGCATAATTAAGCAAGTTTACTGTGGTTTGAGTTGTTGTTTGGGGATCTGTAGCTGAACTGAGTCACCTTCCCCCAGCAGTGTATCTGAGAGAGAGTGTGGGTGAGTGTGTGTGTATGTGCATATGTCGGTCTGTGTATGTGTATGTGCATGTGTGTGTGTGAGTGTGTGGCTGAACACGCATGTGCGCGTGCATGTGTGTTTATGTTTGTGTGTGTGTGTGTGTGTTTACCTGCGAGACCTCAATAGTTCTCCCTGTCTCCAGTGATAACAATAATAAACTCTGTCTGGCAGACAGACTGGGGGCATCTTAATCTCTGAAGCTTACAGCTGGCCAGACCTACCTACCTACCGCCCAAGGTTGGCTTTCCTTAATCAACATGACTAAGGATGTCTGCACAAACATAACCCTCCTTGTGATTTGAGGTACTGTAAATCTGTCTGATTCTCTTGTCTGTGGCCAGATTGGATCCACTGAGCTCGGTAACTAGCTACTTCTTTGGGGTGAAAAGCTTGAGCCAGATGCACACCTTCCATTAGTGATTCCCTGTTGTGCAGCCTTGAGGTTTGTGAGAAGAGAGAGAGAGATACATCACTTGAACCTCACCTCAGGGGAGCGGTAGGCAGCTAGATTCAGCCCCGGGACCATTTTTTGTTGGTGGGGATGGTCGGGGGCCAGAAAATAATTATAATAATTTGTACACTACAAATTGACCACAACTAAGCCCAGAAAGAGATTGTATTTAAAAAATAACAATCATTTCATACCTTGATTACATTGAGACACAATTGCGTCTCTTCTTTTATTTGTGTGAATACTTGGGAACAGATTTCCTAAATTAAAACCATTTTAAGCTGAATTCCAGGTGATTTTAAAGTATTTTTGTACTATAAACTTTGGGGGGCAAAACAAAATGACTCGCGGGCCGGTTTTGGCCCACGGGCCGACTGGTGCCGAGCTCTGCCTTGAGGTTATGTATCAAGAATGAAAGACTAGATACTATGCAAAAAATGCGATATTATATTGAAGTGATTTCCCTATTGCTATAACTTGATTGATAACATCAGTGGCTAAAGAATATCTAACTAATGAATTACTATAGACAAATCAAACAGCCAGTCACAAAGTGAGAGCCAGATAATGTGATTGAAAGAGAAATGCTGTTACGCAAAAACCCAACCTCAGAAATTAAAATAACAAAATAAATGCTGATTCACATTCTTGAAGAAATTATGAATGATTCATTACTGCTCAGATTTCCATTTGATTTAATTAACTTCAGTCTAATCCAATATGCCTCTATATTTGTGTAAATTACTGAAATGAACTTTGATGAAGTACAATATGAATATGCTAATTAGACTGTGTCATGCCCTGCTATGTACAGTACTTGTTCGTATTCTGTTTGATTGGGTATGATTGGAGCAAACAAACATAAATACCATACCAAGTCATATGAATAGGAGAAGAAGTGGGGCCATGTAAGAGATTTCTGTTAAATGCATCAGAACCAGACATAGGTTAAATCAATGCAACGTGAACAAACAATATGAAACACAATAAATAGCCTTTACGTATTATCTGCATTAGAACACATCAGTGAGCACTGTCAATACGTATTGTCATGTAGATGCCCTGTTTCAGATCACCGTGCCAACAGTATTGAATCAATGTCCGTTTCCCAAATAGCACCTTCTCCTATACATAGCGCACTACATTTGACCAGGGCACTATGTAGGGGAGTGTGCAATTTGGGATGCAGACAAAGTCTACAGTATTTAATCAATGTCAATAGTTTAAACCCACATGGTCCAATACTAGCCTGGTACCCATACTGTCTGTGCTGAAGCCAAACATCAGCCTATCATCAGCCTATCATCTACACAACGACAGAAGAGTTACTGTACGTAAATCATGCGACCTGGCTAGTCTAGTACCACTACAGACACACAGTTTGGGTTTCTCTTCACACACATACCTTGGCCTTGAGCCTCTCTGGGCTATTCTCAGCGGAGGGCTCTGTAGAACTGGGGAGAAGAGACATGGTTAGAAGAGAAAACACAGATCAAACATTGAGATACAATAACAGTGTGAAAATAGGTTGGGAACAAAAGACTGGGACAAACAACTACAAACATAGTGCCAGAGTTACGAAACCCCTGACCTCCAGAGAATCACACCAGTAAACCCCTGTACCTCCAGAGAGAATCACACCAGTAAAGCCCCTGTACCTCCAGAGAATCACACCAGTAAAACCCCTGTACCTCCAGAGAGAATCACACCAGTAAAACCCCTGTACCTCCAGAGAGAATCACACCAGTAAACCCCTGTACCTCCAGAGAATCAAACCAGTAAACCCCTGTACCTCCAGAGAGAATCACACCAGTAAACCCCTGTACCTCCAGAGAGAATCACACCAGTAAAACCCCTGCACCTCCAGAGAGAATCACACCAGTAAAACCCCAGTACCTCCAGAGAGAATCACACCAGTAAAACCCCTGAACCTCCAGAGAGAATCACACCAGTAAAACCCCTGTACCTCCAGAGAATCACACCAGTAAACCCCTGTACCTCCAGAGAGAATCACACCAGTAAACCCTTGTACCTCCAGAGAGAATCACACCAGTAAAACCCCTGTACCTCCAGAGAGAATCACACCAGTAAAACCCCTGTACCTCCAGAGAGAATCACACCAGTAAAACCCCTGTACCTCCAGAGAGAATCACACCAGTAAAACCCCTGTACCTCCAGAGAGAATCACACCAGTAAAACCCCTGTACCTCCAGAGAATCACACCAGTAAAACCCCTGTACCTCCAGAGAGAATCACACCAGTAAACCCCTGTACCTCCAGAGAATCACACCAGTAAAACCCCTGTACCTCCAGAGAGAATCACACCAGTAAAACCCCTGCACCTCCAGAGAGAATCACACCAGTAAAACCCCTGTACCTCCAGAGAGAATCACACCAGTAAAACCCCTGACCTCCAGAGAGAATCACACCAGTAAAACCCCTGTACCTCCAGAGAGAATCACACCAGTAAAACCCCTGCACCTCCAGAGAGAATCACACCAGTAAAACCCCTGTACGTCCAGAGAGAATCACACCAGTAAAACCCCTGTACCTCCAGAGAGAGTCACACCAGTAAAACCCCTGTACCTCCAGAGAGAATCACACCAGTAAAACCCCTGTACCTCCAGAGAGAATCACACCAGTAAACCCCTGTACCTCCAGAGAGAATCACACCAGTAAAACCCCTGTACCTCCAGAGAGAATCACACCAGTAAAACCCCTGTACCTCCAGAGAGAATCACACCAGTAAAACCCCTGTACCTCCAGAGAGAATCACACCAGTAAAACCCCTGTACCTCCAGAGAATCACACCAGTAAAATCCCTGTACCTCCAGAGAGAATCACACCAGTAAAACCCTGTACCTCCAGAGAGAATCACACCAGTAAAACCCCTGTACCTCCAGAGAGAATCACACCAGTAAACCCCTGTACCTCCAGAGAGAATCACACCAGTTAAAACCCCAGTAAACCCCTGTACCTCCAGAGAGAATCACACCAGTAAAACCCCTGTACCTCCAGAGAATCACACCAGTAAAACCCCTGTACCTCCAGAGAATCACACCAGTAAAACCCCTGTACCTCCAGAGAGAATCACACCAGTAAAACCCCTGTACCTCCAGAGAGAATCACACCAGTAAAACCCCTGTACCTCCAGAGAATCACACCAGTAAAACCCTGTACCTCCAGAGAGAATCACACCAGTAAAACCCTGTACCTCCAGAGAGAATCACACCAGTAAAACCCCTGTACCTCCAGAGAATCACACCAGTAAAACCCCTGTACCTCCAGAGAATCACACCAGTAAAACCCCTGTACCTCCAGAGAATCACACCAGTAAACCCCTGTACCTCCAGAGAATCACACCAGTAAAACCCCTGTACCTCCAGAGAGAATCACACCAGTAAAACCCCTGTACCTCCAGAGAATCACACCAGTAAAACCCCTGTACCTCCAGAGAGAATCACACCAGTAAACCCCTGTACCTCCAGAGAGAATCACACCAGTAAACCTCTGTACCTCCAGAGAGAATCACACCAGTAAAACCCTGTACCTCCAGAGAGAATCACACCAGTAAAACCCCTGCACCTCCAGAGAGAATCACACCAGTAAAACCCCTGTACCTCCAGAGAGAATCACACCAGTAAAACTCCTGTACCTCCAGAGAGAATCACACCAGTAAAACCCCTGTACCTCCAGAGAGAATCACACCAGTAAAACCCCTGTACCTCCAGAGAGAATCACACCAGTAAAACCCCTGTACCTCCAGAGAGAATCACACCAGTAAAACCCCTGTACCTCCAGAGAATCACACCAGTAAACCCCTGTACCTCCAGAGAGAATCACAC
Organism: Salmo trutta; assembly: GCF_901001165.1. NCBI lineage: Eukaryota > Metazoa > Chordata > Actinopteri > Salmoniformes > Salmonidae > Salmo > Salmo trutta. Next base: position 15,205,341 of record NC_042992.1, read on the forward strand.
CAGTAAAACCCCTGTACCTCCAGAGAGAATCACACCAGTAAAACCCCTGTACCTCCAGAGAATCACACCAGTAAAACCCTGTACCTCCAGAGAGAATCACACCAGTAAAACCCCTGTACCTCCAGAGAATCACACCAGTAAAACCCCTGTACCTCCAGAGAATCACACCAGTAAAACCCCTGTACCTCCAGAGAATCACACCAGTAAAACCCCTGTACCTCCAGAGAATCACACCAGTAAACCCCTGTACCTCCAGAGAATCACACCAGTAAAACCCCTGTACCTCCAGAGAGAATCACACCAGTAAAACCCCTGTACCTCCAGAGAATCACACCAGTAAAACCCCTGTACCTCCAGAGAGAATCACACCAGTAAAACCCCTGTACCTCCAGAGAGAATCACACCAGTAAACCTCTGTACCTCCAGAGAGAATCACACCAGTAAAACCCTGTACCTCCAGAGAGAATCACACCAGTAAAACCCCTGCACCTCCAGAGAGAATCACACCAGTAAAACCCCTGTACCTCCAGAGAGAATCACACCAGTAAACCCCCTGTACCTCCAGAGAATCACACCAGTAAAACCCCTGTACCTCCAGAGAGAATCACACCAGTAAAACCCCTGAACCTCCAGAGAGAATCACACCAGTAAAACCCCTGTACCTCCAGAGAATCACACCAGTAAACCCCTGTACCTCCAGAGAATCACACCAGTAAAACCCCTGTACCTCCAGAGAGAATCACACCAGTAAAACCCCTGTACCTCCAGAGAATCACACCAGTAAAACCCCTGTACCTCCAGAGAGAATCACACCAGTAAAACCCCTGTACCTCCAGAGAGAATCACACCAGTAAACCTCTGTACCTCCAGAGAGAATCACACCAGTAAAACCCTGTACCTCCAGAGAGAATCACACCAGTAAAACCCCTGCACCTCCAGAGAGAATCACACCAGTAAAACCCCTGTACCTCCAGAGAGAATCACACCAGTAAACCCCCTGTACCTCCAGAGAATCACACCAGTAAAACCCCTGTACCTCCAGAGAGAATCACACCAGTAAAACCCCTGAACCTCCAGAGAGAATCACACCAAACCCTACCCCAGAGAGAATCACACCAGTAAAACCCCTGTACCTCCAGAGAGAATCACACCAGTAAAACCCCTGTACCTCCAGAGAATCACACCAGTAAACCCCTGTACCTCCAGAGAGAGTCACACCAGTAAAACCCCTGTACCTCCAGAGAGAATCACACCAGTAAACCCCTGTACCTCCAGAGAGAGTCACACCAGTAAAACCCTGTGCCTCCAGAGAGAATCACACCAGTAAAACCCCTGTACCTCCAGAGAGAATCACACCAGTAAACCCCTGTACCTCCAGAGAGAATCACACATGTAAACCCCTGTACCTCCAGAGAGAATCACACCAGTAAAACCCCTGAACCTCCAGAGAGAAACACACCAGTAAACCCCCTGTACCTCCAGAGAATCACACCAGTAAACCCCTGTACCTCCAGAGAGAATCACACCAGTAAAACCCCTGTACCTCCAGAGAATCACACCAGTAAAACCCCTGTACCTCCAGAGAGAATCACACCAGTAAAACCCCTGTAACCTCCAGAGAATCCACACCAGTAAAACCCCCTGTACCTTCAGAGACTCACACCAGGTAAAACCCCTGTACCTCCAGAGAGAATCACACCAGTAAAAACCCCCTGTACCTCCAGAGAATCACACAAGTAAAACCCCGGTACCTCCAGAGAGAATCACACCAGTAAAACCCCTGTACCTCCAGAGAATACACCAGTTAAAACCCCTGTACCTCCAGAGAATCACACCAGTAAAACCCCTGTACCTCCAGAGAATCACACCAGTAAAACCCCTGTACCTCCAGAGAACCACACCAGTAAACCCCTGTACCTCCAGAGAGAATCACACAAGTAAAACCCTGTACCTCCAGAGAGAATCACACCTGTAAAACCCCTGTACCTCCAGAGAGAATCACACCAGTAAAACCCCTGTACCTCCAGAGAGAATCACACCAGTAAAACCCCTGTACCTCCAGAGAATCACACCAGTAAAACCCTGTACCTCCAGAGAGAATCACACCAGTAAAACCCCTGTACCTCCAGAGAGAATCACACCAGTAAAACCCCTGTACCTCCAGAGAGAATCACACCAGTAAACCCCTGTACCTCCAGAGAGAGTCACACCAGTAAAACCCCTGTACCTCCAGAGAGAATCACACCAGTAAAACCCATGTACCTCCAGAGAGAATCACACCAGTAAACCCCCTGTACCTCCAGAGAATCACACCAGTAAAACCCCTGTACCTCCAGAGAGAATCACACCAGTAAACCCCTGAACCTCCAGAGAGAATCACACCAGTAAAACCCCTGTACCTCCAGAGAGAATCACACCAGTAAAACCCCTGTACCTCCAGAGAGAATCACACCAGTAAAACCCCTGTACCTCCAGAGAGAATCACACCAGTAAAACCCCTGTACCTCCAGAGAGAGACACACCAGTAAAACCCCTGTACCTCCAGAGAGAATCACACCAGTAAACCCCTGTACCTCCAGAGAGAGTCACACCAGTAAAACCCCTGTGCCTCCAGAGAGAATCACACCAGTAAACCCCTGTACCTCCAGAGAGAATCACACCAGTAAACCCCTGTACCTCCAGAGAGAATCACACATGTAAAACCCCTGTACCTCCAGAGAGAATCACACCAGTAAAACCCCTGAACCTCCAGAGAGAAACACACCAGTAAACCCCCTGTACCTCCAGAGAATCACACCAGTAAACCCCTGTACCTCCAGAGAGAATCACACCAGTAAAACCCCTGTACCTCCAGAGAGAATCACACCAGTAAAACCCCTGTACCTCCAGAGAGAATCACACCAGTAAAACCCCTGTACCTCCAGAGAATCACACCAGTAAAACCCCTGTACCTTCAGAGACTCACACCAGTAAAACCCCTGTACCTCCAGAGAGAATCACACCAGTAAAACCCCTGTACCCAGAGAATCAAACCAGTAAAACCCCTGTACCTCCAGAGAATCACACCAGTAAAACCCCTGTACCTCCAGAGAGAATCACACCAGTAAAACCCCTGTACCTCCAGAGAATCACACCAGTAAAACCCCTGTACCTCCAGAGAATCCCACCAGCTTACAAACCCCTGTCCCTCCAGAGAATCACACCAGTAAAACCCCTGTACCTCCAGAGAACCACACCAGTAAACCCCTGTACCTCCAGAGAGAATCACACCAGTAGAAACCCCCTGTACTCCAGAGCTGTAATCCCCACCAGTAAAAACCCCTGTACCTCCAGAGAGAATCACACCAGTAAAACCCCTGTACCTCCAGAGAGAATCACACCAGTAAACCCCTGTACCTCCAGAGAGAATCACACCAGTAAAACCCCTGTACCTCCAGAGAGAATCACACCAGTAAAACCCCCAGTACCTCCAGAGAATCACAACCAGTAAAACTCCTGTACCCAAGAGAGAATCACACAGTAAAAACCCCTGTCAAACACCCCTGAACCTCCAGAGAGAATCACACCAGTAAAACCCCTGTACCTCCAGAGAGAATCACACCAGTAAAACCCCTGTACCTCCAGAGAGAATCACACCAGTAAACCCCTGTACCTCCAGAGTCACACCAGTAAAACGCCTGTACCTCCAGAGAGAATCACACCAGTAAAACCCCTGTACCTCCAGAGAGAATCACACCAGTAAAACCCCTGTACCTCCAGAGAATCACACCAGTAAAACCCCTGTACCTCCAGAGAGAATCACACCAGTAAAACCCCTGACCTCCAGAGAGAATCACACCAGTAAAACCCCTGTACCTCCAGAGAATCACACCAGTAAAACCCCTGAACCTCCAGAGAGAATCACACCAGTAAAACCCCTGTACCTCCAGAGAATCACACCAGTAAACCCCTGTACCTCCAGAGAGAATCACACCAGTAAACCCCTGTACCTCCAGAGAGAAACACACCAGTAAAACCCCTGTACCTCCAGAGAGAATCACACCAGTAAAACCCTGTACCTCCAGAGAATCACACCAGTAAAACCCCTGTACCTCCAGAGAATCACACCAGTAAACCCCTGTACCTCCAGAGAGAATCACACCAGTAAAACCCCTGTACCTTCAGAGAGAATCACACCAGTAAAACCCCTGTACCTCCAGAGAGAATCACACCAGTAAAACCCCTGTACCTCCAGAGAGAATCACACCAGTAAAACCCCTGTACCTCCAGAGAGAATCACACCAGTAAAACCCCTGTAACTCCAGAGAATCACACCAGTAAAACCCCTGTACCTCCAGAGAATCACACCAGTAAACCCCTGTACCTCCAGAGAGAATCACACCAGTAAAACCCTGTACCTCCAGAGAGAATCACACCAGTAAAACCCCTGTACTCCAGAGAGAGTCACACCAGTAAAACCCCTGTACCTCCAGAGAGAATCACACCAGTAAACCCCTGTACCTCCAGAGAGAGTCACACCAGTAAAACCCCTGTGCCTCCAGAGAGAATCACACCAGTAAAACCCCTGTACCTCCAGAGAGAATCACACCAGTAAACCCCTGTACCTCCAGAGAGAATCACACATGTAAAACCCCTGTACCTCCAGAGAGAATCACACCAGTAAACCCCTGAACCTCCAGAGAGAAACACACCAGTAAACCCCCTGTACCTCCAGAGAATCACACCAGTAAAACCCCTGTACCTCCAGAGAGAATCACACCAGTAAAACCCCTGTACCTCCAGAGAGAATCACACAGTAAACCCCTGTACCTCCAGAGAGAATCACACCAGTAAAACCCCTGTACCTCCAGAGAATCACACCAGTAAAACCCCTGTACCTTCAGAGACTCACACCAGTAAAACCCCTGTACCTCCAGAGAGAATCACACCAGTAAAACCCCTGTACCTCCAGAGAATCACACCAGTAAAACCCCTGTACCTCCAGAGAGAATCACACCAGTAAAACCCCTGTACCTCCAGAGAATCACACCAGTAAAACCCTGTACCTCCAGAGAATCACACCAGTAAAACCCCTGTACCTCCAGAGAATCACACCAGTAAACCCCTGTACCTCCAGAGAACCACACCAGTAAACCCCTGTACCTCCAGAGAATCACACCAGTAAAACCCCTGTACCTCCAGAGAGAATCACACCAGTAAAACCCCTGTACCTCCAGAGAGAATCACACCAGTAAAACCCCTGTACCTCCAGAGAGAATCACACCAGTAAACCCCTGTACCTCCAGAGAATCACACCAGTAAAACCCTGTACCTCCAAGAGAATCACACCAGTAAAACCCCTGTACCTCCAGAGAGAATCACCCCAGTAAAACCCCTGTACCTCCAGAGAGAATCACACCAGTAAAACCCCTGTACCTCCAGAGAATCACACCAGTAAAACCCCTGTACCTCCAGAGAATCCCACCAGTAAAACCCCTGTACCTCCAGAGAATCACACCAGTAAAACCCCTGTACCTCCAGAGAACCACACCAGTAAACCCCTGTACCTCCAGAGAGAATCACACCAGTAAAACCCCTGTACCTCCAGAGAGAATCCCACCAGTAAAACCCCTGTACCTCCAGAGAGAATCACACCAGTAAAACCCCTGTACCTCCAGAGAGAATCACACCAGTAAAACCCCTGTACCTCCAGAGAGAATCACACCAGTAAAACCCCTGTACCTCCAGAGAGAATCACACCAGTAAAACCCCTGTACCTCCAGAGAATCACACCAGTAAAACTCCTGTACCTCCAGAGAGAATCACACCATTAAAACCCCTGTACCTCCAGAGAGAATCACACCAGTAAAACCCCTGTACCTCCAGAGAGAATCACACCAGTAAAACCCCTGAACCTCCATAGAGAATCACACCAGTAAAACCCCTGTACCTCCAGAGAGAATCACACCAGTAAAACCCCTGTACCTCCAGAGAGAATCACACCAGTAAACCCCTGTACCTCCAGAGTCACACCAGTAAAACGCCTGTACCTCCAGAGAGAATCACACCAGTAAAACCCCTGTACCTCCAGAGAGAATCACACCAGTAAAACCCCTGTACCTCCAGAGAATCACACCAGTAAAACCCCTGTACCTCCAGAGAATCACACCAGTAAAACCCCTGTACCTCCAGAGAGAATCACACCAGTAAAACCCCTGACCTCCAGAGAGAATCACACCAGTAAAACCCCTGTACCTCCAGAGAAATCACAACCAGTAAAACCCCTGTACCTCCAGAGAGAATCACAACAGTAAACCCCTGTACCGTCCAGAGAGAATCACAGCCAGTAAACCCCTGTACCTCCAGAGAGAATCACACCAGTAAACCCCTGTACCTCCAGAGAGAAACACACCAGTAAAACCCCTGTACCTCCAGAGAGAATCACACCAGTAAAACCCCTGTACCTCCAGAGAATCACACCAGTAAAACCCCTGTACCTCCAGAGAGAATCACACCAGTAAACCCCTGTACCTCCAGAGAGAATCACACCAGTAAACCCCTGTACCTTCAGAGAGAATCACACCAGTAAAACCCCTGTACCTCCAGAGAGAATCACACCAGTAAACCCCTGTACCTCAGAGATCACCCAGTAAAACCCCTGTACCTCCAGAGAATCACACAGTAAACCCCCTGTACCTCCAGAGAATCACACTAGTAAAACTCCTGTACCTCCAGAGAGAATCACACCAGTAAAACCCCTGTACCTCCAGAGAGACTCACACCAGTAAAACCCCTGAACCTCCAGAGAGAATCACACCAGTAAAACCCCTGTACCTCCAGAGAATCACCAGTAAACCCCTGTACCTCCAGAGAGAATCACACCAGTAAACCCCTGTACCTCCAGAGAGAATCACACCAGTAAAACCCCTGTACCTCCAGAGAGAATCACACCAGTAAAACCCCTGTACCTCCAGAGAGAATCACACCAGTAAAACCCCTGTACCTCCAGAGAATCACACCAGTAAAACCCCTGTACCTCCAGAGAATCACACCAGTAAACCCCTGTACCTCCAGAGAGAATCACACCAGTAAAACCCCTGTACCTCCAGAGAGAATCACACCAGTAAAACCCCTGTACCTCCAGAGAGAGTCACACCAGTAAAACCCCTGTACCCCAGAGAGAATCACACCAGTAAACCCCTGTACCTCCAGAGAGAGTCACACCAGTAAAACCCCTGTGCCTCCAGAGAGAATCACACCAGTAAACCCCTGTACCTCCAGAGAGAATCACACATGTAAAACCCCTGTACCTCCAGAGAGAATCACACCAGTAAAACCCCTGAACCTCCAGAGAGAAACACACCAGTAAACCCCTGTACCTCCAGAGAGAATCACACCAGTAAACCCCTGTACCTCCAGAGAGAATCACACCAGTAAACCCCTGTACCTCCAAGAGAATCACACCAGTAAAACCCCTGTACTCCAGAGAGAATCACACCAGTAAACCCCTGTACCTCCAGAGAGAATCACACCAGTAAAACCCCTGTACCTTCAGAGACTCACACCAGTAAAACCCTGTACCTCCAGAGAGAATCACACCATAAAACCCCTGTACTCCAGAGAATCACACCAGTAAAACCCCTGTACCTCCAGAGAGAATCACACCAGTAAAACCCCTGTACCTCCAGAGAATCACACCAGTAAAACCCCTGTACCTCCAGAGAGAATCACACCAGTAAAACCCCTGTACCTCCAGAGAATCACACCAGTAAAACCCCTGTACCTCCAGAGAGAATCACACCAGTAAAACCCCTAACCTCCAGAGAGAATCACACCAGTAAAACCCCTGTACCTCCAGAGAATCACACCAGTAAAACCCCTGAACCTCCAGAAAGAATCACACCAGTAAAACCCCTGTACCTCCAGAGAATCACACCAGTAAACCCCTGTACCTCCAGAGAGAATCACACCAGTAAACCCCTGTACCTCCAGAGAGAAACACACCAGTAAAACCCCTGTACCTCCAGAGAGAATCACACCAGTAAAACCCCTGTACCTCCAGAGAATCACACCAGTAAAACCCCTGTACCTCCAGAGAATCACACCAGTAAACCCCTGTACCTCCAGAGAGAATCACACCAGTAAACCCCTGTACCTTCAGAGAGAATCACACCAGTAAAACCCCTGTACCTCCAGAGAGAATCACACCAGTAAACCCCTGTACCTCCAGAGAGAATCACACCAGTAAAACCCCTGTACCTCCAGAGAATCACACCAGTAAACCCCCTGTACCTCCAGAGAATCACACTAGTAAAACTCCTGTACCTCCAGAGAGAATCACACCAGTAAAACCCCTGTACCTCCAGAGAGAATCACACCCAGTAAAACCCTGAACCTCCAGAGAGAATCACACCAGTAAAACCCCTGTACCTCCAGAGAATCA